>NC_056729.1:601173039-601345539 GCF_019279795.1 Protopterus annectens
GAAAGAAATCGGTGGGCCGTCATCGGAGTTTGCTATTTCCTCCACTGTGGTGCGGTCTCGGAGTTGGTATATTTAAGTAGGGGGGGTGTGGGGGGTGAAGTCCCCTACTTCTGTCAGTGTTTAAAGTATTGAAAAAAAATTTTTTTTGCCCGCAACATCGATTTATTTCCCTGGGAAAGAAATCAATATTCCGTCAGTTCACTCTTCTGAGATTTCGAACATTTCAGTTCGATTAAATTGCATTCAGCGTTTTCAGCATTCGATATGCTGATATAGACCCCTTATCCCCTTACTCTGTCTCACTTACTATTAGCACTCACACATTTGTACATTTGCATTAGTTTCATATTCTCTTCTATTCATCCTTCAGATGGTTATTGAAGGAAAAGGGAGGTTAGAGATGGAATGAAATGAGAGAAAATGCTAGTTGAATAATAGATGAGTATATTGATTAGATGCAAAATGAGTGGAAAGGAAAGGCTATAGCAAAGATGATAGAGAAGTAAGGTGCATTAATGGTAAGCTGGCCTGGAGAGAGTGCACAACTGTATCTAATGGTGTCCTTGAAATATTTACAGTGTTCAGACTTCATTCTGTTACTTACTCCATAGATCTTACTTCTCTGGATAGATAATCATCTACCTGCCCACCTTTCCCCTCCTCTATACTCCTCTTTTCTCACATTTACTCTCCTACTAATCCCTAACATATTTCACTTTTTATTTCTACTATATAACCAGTTAATCATTTGATATCTTCTGATTAATATTGGTTATTTTAATTAAATGCTAAAGTCATTGTTCCTTGTGTACAAACTTTATTCTGTTTTTATATACTACTTATGTAATCTTACATGCTAAAATATTGTTATGCCTGCATGTTTTATTCTATTTGCATTTTTTTAATCTGTTTCAGTTTAAAATGTAAACTTCTAAGGAACTTTTCTCGCTGGGCCACTGCCGAAAAGCTACATTCATCCAACTGGACTTTCCTGGTAAACAAAAGCAAATACAATCAAATCAGATTAAATACAAATAATGCCTGTATCACTTTCTATATAGTTAAGAAAGAATGGGAGTTGATCACCCACTCTCCCCTTGACCTTCACCATGAATATCAATGTGTAGTATATTAAACCATACATGAAGAAGATGTCATTTGGATGCAGAAGGTGTCATTTGGAAAGTTCACTGCAAGTGGAAGCTTTACAAACCATTCCACTGAATGTGAGAGATGAGACATTTTTATTTTTATTTATTTTATTTTACATTTGTTGACCGGGCTAGTCTAACTGGAGATATTTCCATTTTCAGTAGAGGCCCGGGGAGAAAAGCTCCACAGAGAATACAATAAGGCAAACATACTAGTGTTTTAAAGAAAGTTTTAAGAGACAGAGACTAACAATTCTACAGTTACTCATTATTACTAAGTGAGTTAATTACTGACTCACATAGTTATAGTCACAAAAAAATACTTATATAAATATAAAATACTAAGTCTGATAAAGATAACTAAATGACATAAATACTACCACACACAGTTAAACTCAAAGACATCTTATAAAGTTAAAAAATACTTTGTAAGATAATGATAAGGTAGGAAGTAAGAGAAAAGAGAGCTAAGAATATGAGAAATTAGAAGAGGTAAGTTGTAGGAAGGAGAGCAAGTAAGATAGTTAGCAAGCAAAGAGAGCCAGTAAGACAGTCCGTAAGCAAAGAAGTAATAGGAAAACAAGTGGCAGAAGAAGAAGAAAGCCAGGTGGATGATAGAGTAAGTAAGAAGTAGGAGATAGTAATGAAGTAGAGTATAAGTAGTGGAAGGATTAATCAGGTTTACTACAGGTGCACAGCCAGTGATTTTGGAAGTGAAGTTTAATGTTTAGTTTGAAAAGAGGTAATGATGTAATCTTTGTTATGTTGCTAGGAAGTAGATTCCATTTTCTACCTGCTGAATTGGTGAAAAGGGAGTCACCAGCAGTGTTATTTGATTTTATAGAATTAGCCAATAGTTTACTGGAGGAGCGGAGAGAGTTAAGATTATTATAGGGGATTATGAGTTGAGAGAGTATAGGGGTGTTCATTGGTTGGTACAGAATTTTATGGGCAATAGTGAGTTGTTGGGTTGCAAGATAATTTTGAAATTTTGGCCAGCCTAGTAGTTTCAGGTTGAGACAGTGATGTGTTCTGTAGGGGTTCCCTGTAGCGAAGCGAGCAATGTTATTATAGCAGGTAGTTAATTTGGTAAGGTTGTTTTGCTTGAGGTTGGTGAAAATGGGACAAGCATAAAGAAGAGAGGAAAGAAGATGGGAGTGAGCAATCCTAGTTCTAGAAGAGGGAGTTAGAAATGGTCTAATACGATATAAAGATCCTATTTTCCTATTGACAAGTTTTATGGTGTTGTTAATATGTTGGTTGAAAGAGAGATTATTATCAATTGTAATACCTAACAGTTTAGTGGTAGAGTCGGGAGAGATGATAGTGGCATTGTTAGAGGAGATGGTGAAGTTTAAAGGGGGGGTCCTGGAGGTGGGGGTAAAGAGGAGGAGTTTAGTTTTTTTAGCATTTAGTAAGAGAAATCGACTAGAGAACCATGTTTCGATGGTATTAAAGACTTTTTGAGTATGAGATCTAAGTTCTGAGGTAGAGGATGCAGAGCAGATGAGTGTAGAATCATCTGCATATTGAATGCAAGTAGCTTGGGGGATTGTATTTTGGAGATTATTAATGAAGAGGGAAAAGAGAAGTGGGCCAAGAATAGAACCTTGTGGAACTCCAATAGAAACAGGCAGAAGAGAAGAGATGTGGTTATTCCAGAGAACAGCCTGTTTTCTGTTAGTGAGATAAGAAGTAAACCATCTAATGGCAGGGATATCAAAAGATAGGGATTCAAGAGTATTGATTAAGAAAGAGTGGTTAACCATATCGAATGCTTTGGAGAGGTCAATGAAGATGGCAGAAGAGAGTAGGTTGTTGTTACGGTTCAGGTTAATAGTGTCTACAAAGGAAAGGAGGGCAGTAGTAGTACTGTGATATGGTCTGAATCCATGTTGACAGTTAGCTATGATGTTGTGGAGAGAGAGGTGTTGTACAAGCTGATGGTGTATACATTTCTCCATTATTTTGGCCAGGGGAGAGAGGAGAGCAATAGGTCTATAGTTAGAGTAGTCAATGGAGTTACCACCTTTATGGAGTGGGATAATGTGAGAGACCTTCCATATATCAGGGATGATACCTTCTTTGATTGTCCTATTTATGAGAATAGAAATAGGATATGCGATAGCCTTGGCAGCTTTTTGAAGAAAGAGTGAAGGTAACTTGTCAGCAGAGGGGGTACAAGGTTTAAGCTTGAGAAGGAGTCTGTGTATGTAAGATGTAGAGATGGGATGTAGAGAGAATTTAAAGGAAGAGTTTATAAGGTTACATGTTGGGTGTGAGTTATTAGTGTTCAATTGATTAGCAAGAGCTTGTATAGTTTCAGTGAAGAAAGAGTTGAAAGCATCTGCAGTTTGTTGAGGGGTATCAGGATCAGAATTAAGTGGGGAAGGTGTTTTAGAACGTCCAGGGGAAAGGAGTCTATTAACTGAAGACCAGAAAAGTTTTGAATTATTAAGATGGGTTTGTTGTAAATTGAAGTAGAATTTCTTTTTATCAGCTATTATTGCTTTTTTGGTTAGATTTCTAAGCTGGCGGAAGTGAAGAAGATCAGGGTTATTTCTGTGTGATCTCCATGTGGCCCAGACTTTATTTCTAGTGAGAATAAGTTTTTTGGTTTCATGGGAGAGCCAGGGGGCAGCATTAGATTTAATTCTAATGCTACGTTCAGGAGCATGTAAGTCAAGGATGGATAAAAAAGTAGAGTTAAAGTACATTACTGCATTTTCAAGAGGGAGTGTTTTTAACGGGTTCCAATTACATGCACTAAGTTCAGACTGAAACAATTCTGGATTGAAGTGTTTGATGGTGCGTATGTTTCTTATGATGCAGGGGTTTATACAATCAGCCTTTTCCCTTGTTATGAATGTTAAGGAGTGATCACTAACATCATCTGGTAAAATTCCTACTTTGTAACTATCTTTGACTTTATTTATAAGAATCCAGTCTAAAATGCTTTCTCTTTTACTGTGTTTGTTGAGCCTAGTAGTTGAAGTGATGGTTTGGATAAAACCATGGAGGTTGATATGAGAAGAAGGATTATCAGCAGTAATGCTATTCCAGTCTATGTTCAGGTCACCTAGTATGATGGTTTCTTGGGGATATGTGACAGATATCCAGCTAAGGTAATTTTCGAGGATTGGTATGTTATTACCAGGTGGTAGGTACATACATATAATATAAAGGGATTTTTTGGAATTTAATTGGAGTTTTGAAATGATTGCTTCTACCTTGCTATCTTGTGTTGGAGAGGCAGGAAGGGTAGTAATATTTAGATGATTTTTATGAAGAATTGCAACTCCACCACCTTTACGGTTGGGACGGTCAAGTCTTACCATATTGTAACCTTGGGGAGTAATCTCAGTGTCTTTAGTGGAGGGCTTTAGCCAGGTCTCAGAGATGCAGAGAATGTCAAATGAATGTATATGTAGGAGGGAATGTACGTAGGGTATTTTGTTGTTTATGCTTTGGGTATTAAGATGTCCTATTAGGAAGGTGTTATTGAGTTTGGGTATGGTCATTAGGGGAGAGTGGAAAGTTGGACCAGGGTTAGGGTGGATATCTCCAGCTTGAAGGTTAAGATTGATAGGTTTCATAGTGAGGTTACATTTTAGAAAGGTTAGAAATTTAGTTTTGTTGTCCGAAGGCAAAACATATTTTAGATGTGACAGTCAGTGGAATCTAGGTAGATGATAGTTAGGGGTAGAAGAAGTATATGGATATGAATTTAGAGGATTGAGATATGTTGTGGTATGTTTATGTGGATAGAAAGGTTGGACATACAATGGTTTTTCATAGAGGGATAGGAGGTATATTGAGTATAGGGTGGAAATTAGTAGTGTAGAGAGTACAATCTGGGTTGACAAGTATGGAGCCATAGTAGAAGTAGGTGTGTTTGTGAAAGGTGAGAGAAGTAAGAGAGGGTGGAGTAGAAAGGTGTAGT
Organism: Protopterus annectens; assembly: GCF_019279795.1. Lineage (NCBI taxonomy): Eukaryota > Metazoa > Chordata > Ceratodontiformes > Protopteridae > Protopterus > Protopterus annectens. The sequence goes on from NC_056729.1 coordinate 601,178,134, forward strand.
TATTGTAGAGTAGAAGTATAGAACAATGTAGGAAAGACAAAAGAGGATTGGAGTAAAACAGAGACTGGAGTACAATGAAAGAGGTAGGTCTTAGTGTAAATGGAGTACAATAAGGAGGTGTAAGTGGAAGATATAGAGGTTAAAAATAGAGAGATTCAGTGTGAGTGTGTGACTGAGAAGGGGTATGGGTGGGTGTGGGAGGAAGGAGGATTAGAAGATCAGAGTAGGGGTGTGTCCAGGGAGGGGGGGAGGAGGATTGGAAGATCAGAGTAGTGGGTGTGTCCAGGGAGCTTTAAGGTTAGGACCCCTGGGGGGTGGGTGGGAATTGGGGGTAGGGAGGGGAGCGGAGTGAGCCCGGAGGCCGAACGGAGCGGGTTCAGCCAGAGGAGTATGAAACCAAGGAAACAATCAGTCAAGTGTAGAAACAGCAGGTAAGTTATAACTGGTAGAATAATGTTAGGAGGTTAGGTATTTAGTAGGCAGAGCTATAGTAGGCAGGTTAAGGTCAGGATAGTGTAGGCAAGGGAGGGGGATAGAGACTATATTAGAGTACAGATACAGGTAGAAGGCTGAAAGCAGTAAGTAGGCAAAGAGTGAGAAGAGAAGGTAAAGTTATAGGAGTAGCAGTAGGAAATGTATTAGAAGTCAAAGGAGGATAGGCAGGAATGCAAGTGGTAATAATAGCAGAGTAGGAATAAGGGTCTGGGCAGCAAGATATAGGGAGAGTTGCTGGCTGCTGGTAGGCCTGGGCAGATAGTTAGGCTAGGAACACACTTCAAGTATTCAGGGACATATATATAGCTAAAACATACTTAGTCAGTCTTTCTTTGTGATATCACTTGTTTCCCAAACAAAGTCTGGTAAATAGGATTAGATTGGGCAGTTCAGTAATGTGTTATAGCTGGGTCCCTTTAGAGGGGTAGTTAAAATCTAGGAAAGAGAGTGAGATTGTGAAGAGAGAGAAAAAAGGATATGTAAACCTTAACACCTCAAGACAAGTCAAGACATGGACTGAGAAACTGAAACAAAGTAGACTAAAAGCACTAGAGAATACAGAGACCAAGGATTGCATAACATCATACATTAATGTAAATTTATGTTTTAAAATATCATTGGGCAATGTGTAAATTGGCTTCTTATTACAGAATGAAAAAAAATCTGAAAATTAAAATGAATGATTTACCATATCATGAATAACTTTTTTAACAACATAGCTGCATTGGAAAATCTGGTTTGGGAATTTTGAAGACTTTTTTTTTTCTTTTCTTCTAAATCCCTCACCACCATAACCAAGCTTTTGGTGTCCTCTGGCTACTTCTTATATTTCTCAGGCTCATACCTCTAAGAATCAGGGGCAAAGCCAAATGTAATCACTAAGAAAGTTCCCAAATTAGGGACAATTTCTAAAAATTAGTACTATGGACTCAAAATGACAGAAAAAAAGAAGGTGTGAATTAGTATGCAGTTTTGTAGGATAAAAGAAGTCTGAAATTGTAATGATTGTCATTAATTCATTTATTGTTTGTTATTACTGTAATCCATCTTTTTTGGCAAGGAATCACTATTTTTTCTAAGGCGGCAGCAACAAATTGAGCCAAGTCATGGGGACAGTTGGTTGCCTAACTCACAACCTCTTAGCACAAGAAATCTCAACAAAGCTTAAAATAATGGTGGGGGGTGGGGGGCAAGGTGGAAACATAAGGACAGATTTTAAATATTGCCGTTATAAACTAGGAAGTTGCTTGAATAGCATTATTTGTATTCGCATGCACTTTGTGACGAACATGAAGTCTGAAACTGAAATCTATGTCATTATTTGGCAACTTCAATCCTCAGCGATTTGCCAGAAACCCACAAATTTTATGAGAACAGGCCGAAAACATGTAGGGTTACCACCTGTCCCTCTTTGCGAGGGACAGTCCCACTTTGGGCAGTTTTGTCCTGAGAAAAAATCTAAAAATTGGGAAATGTCCTGAGATTTTAAGGCAAAAAATATTTACTAAGTTTTCTTTAATAGTTGCTTAAAACAGTTATTTAGTATCTGAAACACTTAAATATTATATGAAATAGCATAAGCAACTCATATGCTACAAGAATAAGCTTTTATTTGGACAAAAACAGTGAAGTTCTGTCCTTTGCACTCCCAGTGGCTATGTCTGTCCTGCAAAATTGCACGTTTCTACAAAAAATTTCCCACTTTGGGCATTTGAAAAGGTGGCAACCCTAAAAACATGAGGGAATAATATGGACACTGTTTAAATCTTGAGAGGTATGCCACTCAGAGAGCAAGACATAGTATTTATCTCTTTAATATGATGTGTGGCCAGCCTGTCTGCAAAAGTAAGTTTGCTGGCATCACATGCAGGTCCCTTAGTGAGCTAGACGTAGAGGTGGAGAGTTCGAACTCCGGCTATGAGACACTTAGCATAAAGCCTTCCTCCACTACGATGTTAGTAATCCTGTTACGATGTAGGGACTATTTACTGTAATTCAGTTTGTCGGCTGTGATCTTTAGGTTATTCACTCATATATACCTATCTCCACTTGACAGTTAAGTTTAGCTTTCAACTCGCAGTTTCCTTGTAGCTGTAGCAATACTCCTCCCTATGATCAACCGTGGGAATCGATAAACCGCCGGATCCACCAGAGAATCCCTAATGAACTCAGGAAAGGGAAGGAGCCAAATGAGCTTGGAGCTGCGCTGAGGAATTTTACAAACTTAGAGGTGGGGGTCGAACTTTATTTAGTAAGATACTGATTAATGAACGAAAACTGTTTATTCAAGTAAAAGCCATCCTTCATTTAAATTCAGTAACAAAACAAATCGGCAAAGGTCGCGTGGACAATGCTGAAATGTAATGCAAATGACGAGCCTTCTTCTCATTTATGAAGACTCCCCCCTTCAGAATCACTGGCAGATGGTAGATTCCATTTAAAGTCTGTCTGCCGGTTTTCCCAAGGTTTGTGTTCTGGTGCGCAGGGCTGCGGGCTGGAGTATAACTCACTGGAGGTATATTGTTGGTAGCTCTCATTCCTTCACTGGCGTCCTCTCCGTGGTATTAACACAGCAGGGAAATAGCAGAAAGGGAGACTATGTGACAACCATGTTGCTGTCTGCTCTCTCTTCCCTCCGGTTAGGCGAAGATCCTTAAGGTGATGGACGATAGTAAGCAGTTAGCTCGGAGGATAGATGGGGCTATTGAAATGGCTAGCCAGGAGGTGACAAATCTACGAGCAGAAATGACAGCCACCACCAACCAGAGACTGGCCGAACTGAGTGGCGGGGACTCAGATATCATGGAAAACAACCAGCACAATAGTCAAGGTAAGGAGCAACCAAACCTAATTTCTGTTTTTGTTATAATATGGAATGCAATAGGTATATGGAATGGACCACTAAGAGTTTAATATAATTACTTCTCTCACATTGGGAGATATTCGTGGCCGTTGTAAGATCGCAGGGAGTGTAGGGGTAGAAGCTGTATGGAAGCTGCAGATGCAAACTACATGTGCAGCAGTCGTGATGCCAGTAGCAGTATTACTGATGCACCACGCTGCTAGCATTATTTGTGTAGTTGTGCAGCTTTCAACGCTTCTACACTCGCAAAGTTATGCAGCAGGAGTGTCTAGCTATCAGACTGACTCGCTGCTGCTCGTACTGTTACTTGTACTTTTTTTGTAAGTAGGGAACTTAACATGACTTAAACCTAATGCCGTTGGTGTATCAAAGCAGATAAAGATGTATTAGCATGCCGTTCTCTTTTCACATGCTCCATCCTGGATTGGTGCTAGAGCATCTTACTATGTAAGCCTTTGTGGTGAATCCGAACCACCAAAGGTTAATTGGCTTCCCCTCTGCTGTAACTACAAGGAAATTTAACCATCTGCCTTCCCTTTTAGCGATGCACACCTCCCAATCGTACCTTTTACACACCATTGTCATGTCCAGAGTTGAGTAAGATAAGGGAACAGCAGGTTTGTGACAGGACCACCTTTTATGTCCTCTTGAGAATATCCAGCAAAGTGCACACCATGCTTATTTTTAATGCAGGAGCGGTTTCTCACATCTTTTCCTTTTCCAGCCAGGTTTTGATTTACAGACTTAAGATGTACCCCCACCCCCCTCCACCACCAGCTGTGTACATGTCTACTTGTGTGTGCAGCGTGTTTCCCTTCAGGAGAAAAAGTAACTGAGAATAAGCATTTGCATGTTGAAATATGGTTTATGATTTTAAATTGTACATTTAATGTAGGCTATTTTGCTGATCACGCATTCAAATACGGTTATAAATTGCATCAGCTGGTACAAGACGCATGCAGAACAACACGTTATTTATGGCACAAACATGATAATTTTTGGACTAAGATAAAAATGTTTGCATAGTCAAGAAAGGAATTGAATGTTAATAGTAGCTGTGGACAGGAACTAAGCGGGTTTTAACGAACAGCTGGTTAACACTGACAAATCTGTTACAGTTACAGGTCATGCAGAGAAAAGTCCACTACATAATATCGCAATGGTGTACTGTTGCACTTCACCTAGTTTTCACTTGGAGAAGATATTTCCTTGGTTTGGAATATTTTTACTTTGCTTAATTTTGATGAATTGCCGCTGCTGGAGCTGAACAGAATACAATAGAATAGGAATGAAGTAGGCATACTGAAGGACTCTTGTGTTTTCATTTACCAGTTGCATGTGGTTTTATATAAAAGTTGTCTTATTTTGCTTTGTGGAATATTGGAAATTTTGTCTAAGTTATTAACACTATCACATGCAGCACTGAAAAGAAAGAAAATATGAAATACGTGAATTAAAAGTAGTGACTACTTAAGATTACTTAAGACACTCATGACATAAAGCCGTGACTGCAGCCCAGATGACCCAGGATCGATTGGCAATGTGGAAAACTCATTGAGTGGCAGGGAAAATGAGTATGCCAATCATTGGAGAAGGGAATATTGTGATGTAGCTAGCTCACTGATTAGGTCCTGGTAGAGGCAGTGCATGAAAGATGGGAAAGGAGGTGGTACTTTCGGCTCAAGACAGGCCCATTCACAGCACAGACTATGTTTCAGTGCTTGTCCAGCCTTTCAGTGTAACACTACCATAAAAAATAAAATTGGTGGTGTGCAGGACAGCGTATGTGGCACTGTCATCTGGTAGCTCTGCTCCCAGTTTAAAATTTCTCTTCTCCAACCTGCCAATAACTTGAAGTGGTCCCAAACCTAAGAGTTAGCAATGGGGGGACTTGAGCTAGGAGCTTAAGTGCAGCACTGAGCTACTGATGATCAGCTGGAAGCATGAGGGGAACCAAAAATATGATTACTGGATTAAAAGCCATATGCTGTAGTTGAAATGCAGTGCTGTAAGTTTGTATGAAGTTATGAGCTGTTACTGTTCTTGTTTACTGATTCATTGCTTTGTATGTTTTTTAACTGGAGGGTATTTTTTAGCAAAAGAAAGGGTTGTTTAGTGTGTAGACTGGAATATTTCAACTCTGGAGTCCAGTTTTTATTTACTTTGACATTATTACCTTCCCATGTTTACTGTTGTGAAAAGGGTCATAAGAGTTTGACCACTGGCAAAGCAGTCACAGTGTATTGATTATCAAACTGGAGTGCCCTACTATTTACTTAATGCCTAGTTTCTGGCCAGTTGCACAATCTAATAGGTACTGTCAGAATGAAAGTAACTATCTGTCCAAATTAACACTCTAGAATCTATATGCCTGAAATACTGTATGTGCAGTATAATTTTTGCAAATGTTCATAGTTTTGAAGTACTTTGGTTTTCTATTTTGTGGTGTCTACTGACACTTTAAGAATGTCACTTATTTGGCAAGCATGACTTCAGCACTAATGTGCATGAAATTATGAAACAGAGTGGCATGTGTCCTATTTACCCGTGTTTGTGTCATTCTGTGACCAAGGCAGACTGTATGGAGAAATAATGCATTTGGCACAGTTGTTGTGAAATGTGGAATGCAAAAAAGAGTGTGTGCTAAGGGTCATTTAACTTAATTTATACATTGATGGCTTTGATGATAAAGATATTGATTAGTAGACTGTGAAAACAGACTGTGCAAAAGATGACAGACAGACTAGGGAGGCTGTATCAATAGAGTGGAGAAGGTGCCTGAGTATTTCTCAGCAGGTCTGTTAGTGTTAAGTTCAATTTTAATAAACTTAAATTACATAAAATGTTGAAGGTCTAATTCTGGAACTATAGAAAAAATGGATCTTGATATTTTATTAACTTGAGAGCTGCATAATAACATTCATGCATACAGAGAGGTTAATAAAACGGGGTGGAGACAGAAGTCTGGACAGTCAAAAGTAGTTTTAAGCTAAGTAAATGAACTTGGAAGAAACTGCATCTTAGTTGTGCACTGTATGTATGAGATTTAGAATTGTAAAAAATAACTTAATTGTAAAATATCACAATGCTACAGGACAATATTACAATAATGACTTTTGAAGTATAATAATCAAATTTACAGCAGTATATTTGCATCTAGTTTAAATGTTTTATATATTAACCACAAGTTTCTAAACCGTGACTTGGTCTGCTACAGATGAACATTGCTAGCAATGCATACAAAAGTATGTTCTGCATTGGTACTTTATAATTGTACAGTTTGAATTTTTACAACCTATGCTTTCAAGATATAGTTGTGGCATACATTATGTGAAAACAAGGCAGTATATTTTAGTGTTTAATTTCTTTGCAGGGTTTGTGGTCCATGGAGGAGATTCATAATTGCAGAAGCCAAAGATTACAACTCAGAATGAATACCCCTGTAAAGGAAAGAAACTGGGAGCGTGACCTTATCTAATGTTATAACTGTTGTCAAATAGAAAAATAGACTTGTCAGAGACACTCACTTTGTAGAATTCATTTTCAGGACTAAATCTTAGAACTCAAACAACAGAAAATCCTACTGACAAAATCAGAACTTTATAGTTTTGTCCTACCCCTTTCATATTTAAAATGTACCTGTCCAAATGTTTTCTCCTACAAGCCGAAGAATGAATGTATCATTTTGAACTGTTTACTGCAAACATAAGTGTATGCGGTATGTGACTATTTCTCTCTCTAAGTGAGTTATATAAGGACTCATACTGCAAGTATTAGCATACTTTATTTACAACTACTATGAATATTCCTGGTACGTGCTCAGAAAGAAAACATATTTCGTTTTCATGAGTATAACTCACACCCTTGGACATTGGTCAGACTGGTAGTCTCTTTGCACCAAATTGCTAATGCCTTTGCAAGCAGGTAGCATGATATAGTTTTGAATGCAACTTATTCTGAAAAAGAGCTTACCAAGTTTAATTTTCATTGCTTACAACAGTAAAAGATGACAAAATGGGCTGTAAGGTAGTGCTCGTGCAAATGACATATATAAAACGGTTTCTCAATGGTTTTCGATCTAGCAAATCAAGAAAGATTTATTTGAAACACAGGAAGAATACAAACCAGAGTCCTAAATGAGAGCTAATATTGCACTTTCATTTCTATGATTCTAACAGCCTAAACTGAATTAAATTACAAATTTAATATTTAAAATATTTAATATTAATTGCTATTAAAAGTTTTAATTAAATGAATGCCAAAATTGGTTAGAACTACCCCATGAACTAACATATACACAGCTTCTTACCACCTATAAAATTATTCATTATCCGCCTTCTTCTCCAGCACTAAATAGCATTCTACACAACTATGTTCCCAGTTGGTCATTACAGTCCAATGACCAAAAACTCCTGTCTGTCCACAAACCTATCAGATTTACTGGGCATTGACTATACTCGTACCATTTTGCCAATGCTTGGAACTCTTTGCCTGTATCCATCTGTTCAATACCTTCCCTCCTGTTCTTCAAAACCATTCTGAAAGACTTCCTAGCCAAAACCTGCCTCTGTTCTTGCTCAACAGCAGGATAAACTATATCCCTCTATGTGAACAAGTACTTATTCATATCTTACACCACCTTACTCTCCCTTCTTCACTCACTTCCTTACTTCAATCAATTTCTCTCCCCTGGTTTTCTCTCAAAGTACACCATAAGCCTGCTTTTCTCTCACTTCATATTTCATTTCCTGTTTCTATTATACTAAATTACCTTTAATTTCTCTATAAACTGTCTAAAATGTATCTAAATATTAAGTCATAGTCATATAACTTATATCTGTTCTTAACCAATGTTTTCATATTATGTCTAATTTGGTATAATTATTTAAACTGAAAACTTTTTTGTATTATTTTTGAAGATCGTAAAATTATTGTTCTTAAAATGTTTTATAATACTTTAGAGTTTTTTCCCCAGGGTCTCCACCGAAAATAGGCTACCCAGTGAGACTTTCTTGGTAATCAAATGTTAATAAGTAAACAAACCATGCTCAAGGAGGAGCACTTTATCTTTATTTTATGTGTGTGTGGTTGTAATTTGTCCAAAGCAGAATGAGTCTGGAGTTCTAAACAAAGTGAGATCCTCATCTGTGTTAGAACATTAACTAGTGCTTATAGTAATTAGTATTGTGTGTTTTTTTGTAAAGTAATATGCATGCTCTGTCATAGCATGTCTTTGCAAGAAACCCTGAAGAGATGTCACTAATCTAGATTCAACAGTAAGTGTGCTCATGACACCCTACCCTATTATTAAGTTACTATGTTTGATAGCTAAACCTGATTTACATTTGTAAGTTCCTTCCTATAACCCAGTTGGCATGTTTTATCATTGTGTACATGTTCAAAACTTGTGCCATTCCTTCTGATCCAGTCAGCTTTTTTGATACTGTTGAGCTGAAGCCAGTCACTTGGCGTGCCAAAAAAAAAAAGTTTTGATTTAAGATGTGTACTAAATCATAAAAAGATTTAGTCCTTTACATCACTGAGTGTTACCTTTCCAGCCATTCTTTTCCCATGCATTGTAAGAAGCTTAATGCAACTATTCATGAAAGAGTGTCAGGTTTTGATGACACCATCTTTGAGATATAATTGCATGGCTCCATTGCACAGTTTTATTTTTCTGTAAGAAACAGTGTCATTATTTTCTTTGGCTTATACTCTGCTTGCTTCTGAAGACCTATTTATATTTGCAAAGGCAATGGCTGCTTATCAAATATACAATCCCGCATTCTTAAGTTTTGGCTGTATTACTTTGATTTCTTCTCCATCATCTTTGCCATAATCCTGTTATGTACAAGTGTCCACTCCCTTATAAAACTGCTGGTTGGCACACACACTCTTGTCAGTAAAGTTTTAAATCAGCATGTTGGATTACTGTTACAGTAGATTGTATGCAGCAATACAAGTATGCGCCTCAGAGGTTTCAGGCAGTTTTCTGAGGTCATTGCTTAGCTGTGCATGTCACGTCTGTATACACACGCGATCACTGAATTTTTTTTTTCATAACTAGTTGCCATGGGCACCAGGATTTGCAGTGAGGGCCCTCAAGCATTGCAGCTGCTACTTTTTTTTTTTTTACCCCCTTTGCATTTTTTTCTCTTATAACCATAGTAATGACCGTAGTATCCAAAGAAGAATATCTGAAATGTGCAGCCATTGCTTGCTTTACACAGTGTTAATAGGAGTAACTGCAGACAATCTAGGCATGTACCATGTAAATATTAACAGTGCTGGACATACCATCCTACTTTAGAAACATCAGGTTGAGTAAATTAATTGGTCTGTTTGTAGCGTCAAAGTGAGTATTACTGAGTATCATGTGTAGAGAAGTTGAATATGAATGTGCGTGAATATGAAGTTAGTAACTGAAAGTCTTAAAGTGGAATGACAAAAGGCTAAACTCTGTAGCTATTTGCTTTATTACAGTGAATCTCATGTAGATTTTTCAGACTTGATCTCTTTGCACAAATAAATTGCAGTTGTACTGATCTTTTAAAAACTGCAGGTGTTTGTCACCTTGACCTACTAATTGTAACAATCAGATACATACAAAAGTGTGTATGTGTGTGTGTGTGTGTGTGTGTGTGTGTGTGTGTGTGTGTATATGTATGTATATGTGTGTGTCTGTGTATGTGTGCATATATATATATATATATATATATATATATATATATATATATTTATCCCTAATTTTTAGGGTAAATAATGTGTGGAGTGTTTTGCTGCCTTTGTAACATTTATTGCAATGGGTAGGTCTTAAAAACTGTAACATCAAAATAAAAACTGCAAGGAGACTTTTTTTATTTTTGATGATTTGGGGAAAGAACTGACTGCCGCAAAACAGACAAAAGTATTTTTGATAACAGCTTGTTGATTCTTTTACTTCAGAATGATTATGCTTCTGATTTCCTTACCAGAATCTGGAACTTCTGAATGCTTTTGATATGAGCAGGTCAAAAGTGTAATTGTAAATGTTTGAAGCTGGCATTATTTTGTGATGTAGGACAGCTATAGAAACAGTTCAAAGGTGGGTAAGGGAACTGCTGAATTGGTTGCATCCTAGAGCCTTCTTTTTTGCAAAAATGAGTATGTACTGCATCCAGTAAATACCATTAGCATATGAGTTTGCACACCCTGACAGTACATTAGTAAAATGACATGCTTCAGTTTATACCAAGGTGGTCTGTTTAAGAAAGTTATTGCTCGTGTACATAAGGCTGTACAGAAAGCAAAAGTTTTGTAATTGCTGACATTCTTTGCGCATATAGCATCAAATACTTACCTTCAGTGGTAGCAAGAAGGCTACACTGCTATACAGTGTTTTTGTAAGGTCTGGGGTCTTTTAATCCTTGTAAGCAGTGGGATGTACTAATGTTATATCTTGTTGTCCATTGTAGGTAAGACCCTTTTATGCCATGTGCAGCTGTGAAGCATCTATGACTCTGAGTTATGATGAATCACAGGAAGTGCAGTTATTGTTTGATGTGTTAACGCTGAAATGCAACAAAAATATTGATACGAGACTAAGGAGGATGAAAATGTAACTGGCAAGGAAGAGAGGCTGACAGGTCAAAAAGCATGGCTGTGACTAAGAAAGGACTAAAACGGTGTACAAGGAAAATTGGCATAGAAAGAATTACTGCAATTGTTAGCACTAGTGGATAGTTATTGACCAGTAACAAGGAGTTAAAGTTAATTTAGTTTAGTTTAAATAAGTAATATGTGATTTTTTTTACTTAAATGTTATAATAATGGTTGGCTACTTTTAAGAACTGTGAAATGATACTACTTCCATCCTGGTGTTATATACATAAACTGCTATTTTTAAATAGTTTAACACTCTGGTATCTGTTCTTCAGATTTGCTTTAGCCAAATTAAAACTCCAATAGTGTAAACGTTGAGAAAATAATCATTATACAGCAAAAATTCAAACTATTTGCACTACTGATCAAACAGATCATGGCTGAGAAAAGCAACCATGTCCAAGAGGGACAAGGATGCAGGGATGGTATGTGTGTCACTCTACGCTTCTAATGTGCATGACCACTGTGTCAAATTTACCTGTCAATTCTTTTTGTGTTTGAGCCAGGTGAGGCTTCCTGTGTTGCATCTGCTTTGACATTCTGACAGCTGACTGAGCCTCACTTTTTGGTGACCAGTATAGGGTGCCCCTTCTTTGGCAGTAACCCATCCACGCTCCCGAAGGAAATACAGCATCAAGTCTTAGTTTCTAGGCAGTCTCTGGTCACTAGCAACATGTTAATGACACAGCATACAAAGATTCTTTTAATTAACAATATGAGATCTAGTAGGTGAAGATCGAGTTTTACAAAATAAAACCTGCGCGAAATTCAACTTTTGGCAATGATTTTTAAGTTCCAGTGCTATGACATTTAATGCTCAATAGTTGAGTGGTATGTTTTGCATTGTAATTCTCAATGGCATAGTGGCTGTTCTTCAAAGATGTAGGCTCTGATCAGCCATGTTGTAAGACTAACTTTCCACATATTCCAGTAATGTTTATGAAGTTTGCATTAATGGATGATGATGTTATTTTTTAATTAATGTTTATTAACTGGGAAGGTAGGCAGGTGCGAAGACCTTTTTATCACCCGTGAACTTTCAGCAGGGTTAAAGTTTCGATATGTACAGGTTATTTGTATATATTACTTCTTAAAATGAAATGTAGGAATCAAGTACACAACTTCAAATTCAGTAAAATAGTGTGCTGGTAAAATATTTAAAAATAAATCAATGGAAGCATCTTTGTATGACATTAATGTTTGGAAGACATTAATTGTACTAAATACAGTGGATATGAAAAGTTTACACACCCCTGTTAAAATGCCAGGTTTTTGTGATATAAAAAAATGAGACCACAATAAATTATTTCAAAACTTTTCCTACCTTTAATGTGACCTATAACCTGTACAGCTCAATTGAAAAACAAATAATTATGTTAGGGGAAAAATATAAAAAATGTACAATAAGCTAGTTGCATAAGTCTGCACACCCTTAAACTAATACTTTGTTGAAGCATCTTTTGATTTAATTACAACATTCAGTCTTCTTGGGTACACACCTGCCATCAATTAAAGAGACTGATTAACCCCAGATAAAGTTCAGCTGTCCTAGTAGGATTTTCCTGACATTTACTCAGTTGCCTGCTACAACAAAAGCCATGGTTTCCAGAGAGCTTACAAAGCATCAAAGGGATCTCATTGTTGAAAGGTGTCAGTCAGGAGAAAGGTACAAAAAAATTTCCACAGCATTGGATATACCATGGAACACAGTGAAGACAGTCATCGAAAAGTGGAGAAAATATGGGACAACAGTGACGTTGCAAAGAACTGGACGTCCCTCCAAAATTGATGAAAAGACTAAATGAATACTAGTCAGGGAGGCTGCCAAGAGACTTACAGCAACACTGCATGAGCTGCAGGAATTTCTGGCAAGTACTAGTTGTGTACTACATGTGACAACAATCTCCTATATTCTCCATATGTCTGGGGTATGGGGTAGGGTTGCAAGATTTTTCTTACACAGAAAAATATCCTGGCCCAGCTAAAAATTGCAGAACAATACATCAAGTCTCCCCAATGCATGTGAGAAAATTTGTTATGGTCTGATGAGACCAAAGTTGAACTTTCTGGCCACAATTCCAAAAGGTACGTTTGGCTCAAAAACAACACTTCGTATCACCAAAAGAACACCATCCCCACAGTGAAGCATGGTGGTGGCAGTGTCATGCTTTGGGGTTGCTTTTTTCAGCTGGAACTGGGGCTTTAGTCAAGGTGGAGGGAATTATGAACAGTTCCAAATACCAGTCATTTTTGGTCCAAAACCTTCAGTCATCTGCTAGAAAGCTGAAGTTGAAGAGGAATTTCACCCTTCAGCACAACAATGACCCAAAGCATACATCCAAATCAACAAAAGAATGGCTTCACCAGAAGAAAAGTTTTGGAATGGCCCAGCCAGACCCCAGACCTAAATCCAATAGAAACTCTGTGGAGTGACTTGAAGAGGGCTGTGCAAAAGAGATGCCCTTGCAATCTGACACATTCGGAGCTCTTTTGCAAGGAAGAGTGGCCAAATATTGGCAAGTCGATGTGCCATGTTGATAGACTCCAACCCAAGAACACTGAATGCTGTAAATTAAATCAAAAGGTGTTTCAACAAAGTATGTTTAAGGGTGCATACACTTATGCAACCAGCTTATTGTATGTTTATTTTTTATATTTTTCCCCTAGCAGATTTGTTTGTTTTTCAATTGAATTGTACGGGTTATAGATCACATTAAAGGTGGGAAAAGTTTTGAAATAATTCATTGTGGTCTCATTTTTTTATATCACAAAAAGCTGGCATTTTAACAGGGGTGTGTAAACTTTATATATCCGCTGTATAATACATAGAATAGTCTAGAAGTTCTGTAAGGCATGAGTAGGTAAAATAAACTAAACAGTCTTAATTTTATGTCTGAAGTATGAGTAAGGTAAATTAAGTCAAACATAACATGTTTAAGTTAATGAAACACATTGTGTGATGAGTAGAAACAAGAGGCATACTAGATAGACAACATTAATGTTCGATGTTTAGTGAGTATCAGACTAAGAGACAAACTAAATTAATTTGCTAGCTGTTGTTTAGGACTAGAAGCCCTACCACTAAACCAAACATCAGTAATTTTTCTGAATGTAGTGAAGATAAGAGGCCTTACTGATCGCTATAGGGAAATCATTCCACAATTTCCGAGCTCTGGAATGAGAATAGCTTTTCCTCAGAGAAGAGTGCCACATTGAGGAAACAAAAAAATTTATTTATGATATTTTGACTGTGGTAAATGAATTTGAAGTAGAGATGCATGTTACTAATAACAGAGTAGCACTTTTTTTAGTGCAAATATTAAATTATCATATTTCAATCTGCAGTCCTGCAACACATCTAAGTCCTTGTTTTTGCACTCATTTCTTATAAAAATATTATCCAAGGTATAAGGAAAACAACAGATTATTCAGCCCAAGTTGCAGCACCTTAATTTTACTAGCATTAAAGACCATGTTCTTATTTTAAAGACCATAAGTGAATGGTCTCCAGGAAGTCCTATAAATTAGCCTGATCCTTAACAGAGTTAATAATTGCCCCGATTTTAATATAGTTTTCAAACTTTCTGACTAAAGTCTTACTTTGAGATGAGAAATCAGACATAAACAGATTAAATGGCAAGGGTCCAAGAACAGAACCCTGTGGGGCCACAGCTGCAACGTTCCTTTCTTTAGAAATATTACCTTCAGTTTTTGCTTTGTGTTCCCTTTGTCTGCTTATTAACAACTCACTTTATTATATATATTGGTTCATTCCAAATTTGAATAAGGTTGTTTTCATTTCTACATGGGAACAGAGTCAAATGTCTTGGTCAAATTGAAATGGATTACATCTAGTACATTGACATGAAGGACAGTGAAAGAGAGAATATGTTTAGGAAAAAGAGGTATGTTAAGTGGGATTCCTAACAAAGTAAAAGAAATGGCAGGGGAGAGTGTGGTTGAGGAAATAAAACAATGAAGCAGTTACATTGGCATGATTCTGTAAAGGATCAATGAAAGCCTTGCTGAAGAAAGATTGTGTTGGTTAATTCTTATGTCTAGGACACAACATTTTGAACTGAGGTGCACATTTACAAAATTCTATTTTAGTGCTGGCTAAAATAAAACAAAAAAGGGGGTGGTGCTATGCAAAGTAGTAGTTCCAGAGTTTTACATTCCTAATAGGTTGTGATGAACAAGACAAAGTTAATGCTAGCCGTCTATGGAACTGGTGGTATGTTTGTGGAATTTAGTAAGGTGAAATAGTAAGTGTCTGAGAGGTTAATAAAAGGGCCATACCTCTCAAGTGTACCTCATTACAAGGAACATACCTCATTTGGGGTCTTAAAAAGTTCATGTTCCTCGAAGTTCTACATTAAAGGCGTCTGTAACACATTCAGTGTTAGGAATTTTTTAAGCGAAATCCATGGCAAAATAGAAATAAATCATATTACTTCATTAAAAGATCTTTATAAGTAAAACCAGCATATTTTAACCATCCTATGACCTTCCTAACTGAAGTTGTTAGTAAGCCATTAGTATGTGTTCCACATTTTGCCCATTTGTTCCACATTATGAGGGCTAGTGTTCCTCATTTTGGAGATGGAGGGTTGAGAGCTATGAAAAGGGCATATTTTGTTAGCAGCTTTCTGAATGAAAGAAATACTATGTGGATTAGATAGAGTAACATCCTAGCTTAGGAAGGAGAAAATCTTTGTTCTGTTGCCAAACTAATCCTGACTAGTGTTTGCACCACTTTCAGATTCTTTGAGTTGCCTGGCATAATTCTCGATTCTGGGTACTATAGCTAAAAAGAACTGCTTCTGTAAATTATACATTTATTTATGTCTTTCTTTTAGGTAACTGGATACAGTGATCAGATCATTCTCAGACAAAATGAATGCAAGTACAGTAGGACGAGTAGACAAAATAGGTATGGTATTAAAATTAATTTACAGAGTTAGACATCATTGCAGAATGCCCTGCCTGTGATAACAGGTAACATCGTGTCAAAGGAAAAAAGGCACAGCCACTGTTTGGTAGGAGATATTGTGAAGTGTACTGCTAGTTTTTCTCACTATGACTTGATAAATAGACAAAACTATATCTGTTAACCTGGGAGGTATATGAGATGGGATTTTAAGATTATGAGTTCTATCCGGATATGAACAATCGATAGATTTTTTTGAAGCTGAAATCTAACTGATGATGCATTTTTATTAGGTGGTTGTTGTAACTACCAAATACCACTGTATGAGAAACATTAGTGGTCTGCATGTGAAGTTCAGAATAGTAATGTTTGAATGTTTCTTGTGTTGTTGTAAAATATGTGTTGTCTGTTAAACATGCTGAGATGAGCAATGTGATAAAACATTCAGTATTAGGCATGAGTTATTTTTTCCAGTAGTTTCTGTGTTAATGTACCCTCTGTCTTCTACCAGAGTCAGGCTTGTAGCTGTATTTCTTCTGTCACCCTGTATATATAATTTTGGTATCTTAAAAGAAACTGAGACAAGCGTTCGCTCATATAAAACTCCCATAGTCTCCCACTGTCTCTGCTGTGTTGAAATAGCAAGTGACGCAGTATTATACTGGCATATACTTATCTTCTAGTCACAAAGATGTTGGGATGTTCAACTCATTTACATACAGAGCTTTCTTATAGGTTCATAGGTTGGTACTAGGCTATCAGCCCTAGGGCCTATACAAGCCTAGCCATAACAATTCCCTGGATATTTCTTCCCACAATATTTACTTCTGTGGACCCCTGTCTAGCAGGGCGACTGCCATGATCCCTGGGGTGAATTTCCTATCTCTCATCCAATCATCAAGGTTCCTTTTGAAGAGAGCCAAGGAGGCGCTCTGCTTGACATGTATGGGCAGTGTATTCCAGAGTATGGGGAGTCTCTGGGTCAGGAACCTATCCCTCCAGCATGTTTTGTTCATTGTAATGACAAGGTTTAGATCCCTGGAGCGTATGGCTCTGAGGGATTGGGATTTCTTTAAGTGGAGCATGTCCAACAGCTCAGGGTTTGACATGGCCTTGTATGTTAAGCATAGATTGCCTCTGAGTAGACAATATGCCACAGAGTATAGCTGGAGTTTTTTTAGACGGCCAGCATATGGCATCTGCTTTAGGCCTGTGATTCTTTTCTGGGGCCTCTTTCCAGCTGTTGCAGATGTCATGTGAGGTACATACCAAACGCCCTTAGTGATGAAGTGTGCCACACAGAAGGATTTCCTGACTGTTGTGGCGATGTGGTTATCGAAAGTGAGACCACTGTCCACCTGTGTCCCTAAGTCTCTCATCACACTTTCAATGTTTAGTGTACTGCCACCTATGTGGTAATTCATGGGTACCTGTTTTTTTCCAAAGTGGATACATTTCTTGCCATTAAGCTTGAGCCCATGGCTCTGGCACCAGGCATCTGTTTCTGTAAGACCCTTTTGTAGAATATCCACATAATTTGGGGATTCAGTAATGGCTCCCAGTTTGCAGTCATCTGCGAACTTTGTTAGCCAGAGTCCCTTTTGAAACCAGGAACAGATAATTTTCTATTATAAATATATCACTTCCCTGATGTTACCTGCACAGACAGTCATTTTTTCTAACATCTTCATAGACTTGCATCTCACTAAAGAGAAGGAGTATTGTACACTTAAATTATATTTTGAAGAATATTTGGCCTTTTGTTCAGAGGTAACAGGACAGCCATGTGAATTATTGACATTCTTGGATCAAAAGATAGTCCAGGTCATCAAAAGGCTTGCTAAGGAAGAATGATTTAAGTAACGGCTATTTTCTGCCCTCACAAGGGCCAAGTTTGGGAGGCCTGGTTTAGTGCCAATCATTTTCAAATGACTGTTGATTATTTCATCCAGAAATAAAGAAGTTGACAAGTATACCTCTCAACTGTCCAGATTTTTTCAGAATGTCCAGATTCTTCCCTCATATTTTTGGTCCGTTTCTCATAAAATTTGTGTTTTTACTGGCAAATCACTGAGGATTGAATTCACTGAATGATGACACACATTGAACTTCAGAATTTATATCCTTCAAGAAATGCATACTAACAGAAGATCTTTTATTCTGACAAGTTTCTAAGTTTATAAGAACAAGCTATAAAATCTGTCCCTATTTTTTGAGCCTTTGTCCCCTCATTATTTTAGGCTTTGGCCGGATTTCTTGCACTAACGGGGTTGAAAGGTATGAGTGTCACACACAATGTGCCTGACAGCATGTGTGTGTGTACTTACATGAAAATGTATGTGTAGGTCATGGAGGGGGTGTAAAGCAGTGAGAAATTTGCCATGTTATAAGCCACATATGAAAAATGTCAATTTGTCAGCATGCCTGCCTAATCGTTGGGGGCAGCTGATGCCTGCATGAAATGATAGGCTCCCATAAAGACAACATGTTTCCACCATCAAAAGTGAGTGAAGCCAAAGATTTAGCTTGTAAAAGTACATATGCAGAGAGAGAGAGAGAACAAGACGGGCGGTATAGGCAGTAATACAGCAACGTCCAAAGTGAACCTGGACCTCAAATGTGGCAAGCTTCTTCACTTTGCGTGTAGTTTGCTAACTATAATAAGAATCAGTTGCATGATTCTGAACTTATGCAGCTAACAACAGAATAAGGCATCAGAAAGTTGCCCCATTAATATATAGATTTATGAAAAGAGCTTTGTTAACTTGTGTAACTTTATCCAGACAGAGAATTTTCCTTACAATGTCAAGTGCAACTTCACATAATGTAGGAATAATGCCAATGTGAAGGGAAGTATGCTTGGAAATTGAAAAAGCACATGAAAAAGTATGAAGTGATTGAAAAATTAATACCTTCTAATTGAGTAAGACTACTTTCAGTGGAGTCAAACATATTTATCACGGGGGTCATGATAGGTAATGAAAATTATAATGGCCATGATACGAAATCAATGGTTTTGCGTTTATTATTTATAAATGTGGAGCTTGGAAATTGTCTGTCATGAATTGTTGTGATGAGGAATTGTTACATGCCATTGGAAATTCCATCTTCTTAATTTGCCTGAGATACAGTGTTTAATCTAATTTGTGAACACGTGTCTTCGATGCTTGTTTATATGTTTATCTAACCAACAAAAATTCAAATGAGACACTGAAATGAGCTACGTCCCATAAATTTATTAAGCAAATACTGTAACTATAAGAACATTTTTTAAACAGTCCTGTGCATGTACTGTTGGATGTATAGCTAATTTACAGCTGTATTTGACTGAGACATTTAAACTGAAGTACCATGTGCCTGACTTGGTGCTACCTCAGGTCAGTATAAAGATCTCATGGCACTTATTACAAAAAGAGTAGATTAATACCGTACACATTTAACATTGTGTTAACTCTGATATTTACAATATTTGCCCTTGCAGTTTCCTATCAAAATCATTTACACTTTTAATAGTGTCAAAATCACATTATCATCACATTAACAATTGTTCCTTATTTCTTTTACCTTTTTTATCATTCCTTCTATCCAAAAATCTTTTCTTCATGACCATCTTTTTATTTTGACTAACACATCATCTTCTCTGTTTTATTATACAATAATGCATCAGATTTTCTTTTCCATTTTATCCCATGTTTTCAATTTCACATTTTCTTCTTTAATCATACTTTAAATACAATGCCATATCCATATTTTATATTTTGAATCCTTCTCATTTATACTAATTTTTTAAACTTTCTGCAAAGCATGTCATTCTTTTACATTCCAAAAATGTTTTATAGCATTCTTTCCTTCTTTAATGCTTTCCATAGTTACACCAGATATCTTTTTATATGATCACATTCAACCTTCCCATTCTGTTTCCATTAGTCCTTAATCTATACATTGTATTTTATTTTCAGATGCTTTCTGTTCCTTCTTTCTTCTGATTGCTACTTATTTTCTTTCACCCTTTCATTTTTCCTACCTTTTCACATTTCACGTTTCACATATAACATTTTTCCTATCAGTCAGTTTCTGTCTTTTTCATATTTTTATATAAAAAGATGCACAGATGCTAAATATACTGCAGGACTTTTAAAATTAGATTTTCTTTTCATTGTATATGACCTTCTTTGGGGATCAAGATTGCACTAAAAATATCTATTTAGCAGTTTTGTCTTTGCTAGATATGTGAATTTCCCCTCATATGCATGTTTTCCCAAATATACGTATTCAGTGTATATAATACATGTATATAAATCCCATCACAATGAGCTCATTTGATAACCAATTAAATAAGCCAGTCACCTGCACCGCCACCGGTCAATAAACTCTGAAGTACACTTACCTAGTCAGTCAACCACCTTGTTGGGAGTATAAATGTATATTAAGTAATAACTTTTCCACTAAATCAGTATTTTTTAAAGTTCTTCCATTATTTCTTTCCATTGTCCTATTATGCTTTCATACTTTTCAAATTTCACTCCCAGTATACCTTTATTTTTTTTCTTGTATGATATATCATTTTATTAATTTCATCAATTCCTTACTCTTCAATTCATGTAACTGTAACCCAGCTTTTTTAACAATTGTTTCAATCCTTACCACAATATTACAAATCCAAACATTGTTTAGCTACAGTAATGAAATCATCTGCATGTGGCAAACACATAGGCACTACACTTCCTTTCTCAATCTCCTATCTTGCTTCTCTCTCATTCTGCAAGTTCACATTGGCATTATTTTATCATTGCTACAGTAATGAGGATTTTGAAGTTTGTTTGAGTCCCATTGGACTATTTTAAACAGTTTCTTCAGTATTTCATTCTGATCAAACATTGAGTTGGTTTGTCTGGCCTTATACAACAGCATAGTGGGCTTATATTTCTTGTCTAACCTAATGTATTTTTTCTTTGATAATATATATTCATAATAGCTTTATTTCCATAATCCTGTAGTAACACTATATGCTGTGTTGAGGGAATGGAGGTGAAGATTACAGTGGTTGGGTTCCTCTGATAATTTCTGTTTGAGCAGAGGAACCAGACAGCAGTGTCCTCTTCCCCTTTGTTATTTGCATTATATTTAGAACCACTGGCAAAGAAAATATGGGGCTCAGAAATTCAAGGATATAATTAGTATGGTAGTCAAGAAAAGCTGGCTCTATTTGCAGATGATATTATTTTATACCTGATAAAATGAGGAAAGAACATTTCAGTGTTGTGGGACATTTTCAGACAGTTTCATATCTTTTGGGGATATAACATTAATGAAACTAAAACAAAGACAATAACTATAAATTATGTACCCACACACAAATTGATTCAGTAATATCCCTATTTACGGGGACACGATAAAATGAAATTCTTCAGAGCATAAATTAAAATGGATTCTGGTGTGGCAGGTAAGAATATGTGGGAAGAGACTAAACAAAATCTAATACAAAAACTGAGAAATTGGAAGCTTTATTAAACAGATATGGACAGCAAAATACATGCAGTTAACATCTTTTTAGTCCCTTTAGTTTTACACTCAGGTCAATCATATTTTATCAACCGGAACATAAGTTGTGGATAGCAATTATAAAAGAGCTGGCGAATTTTATCTGAGAGGGAAAGACAGCAAGCATCTAGTGGGATAAGATGATTTTTCCAGTAGAACAAAGCGGTTTGGGATTACCTGATTTTACAGAGCTCCACAGTTAAGGCTTCTGTACATAGCACAAGCAGAAACCTATAATTCAAAGTGGAAAGGGATGATGATGAAACAGGGGAAGGTCATGAAACCAAGAGAGACTGGGACTTTAGATGCAGATCCTTAAGGAAAATAACAATAATCATGCAGAATATTATATTCATAAAGTAGCAGAAAGTATTCTAAGAACTAAGCCAACAAGAGGATGGAGAAGGGAGATTCCGGCAAAAGGGATGACTGCAGTTAGGGATACAGACAAGGGGGCTGAAATTTATTGGAGAAAACTGGCAAAAGAAGCAAGGTATTGGGAGCTAATAATTTGAGATGGAAAGGTAATAGAATGGAAAGAGGCCAAGAATTTTTTTGGACTGTAGACTAGATTACCTTCGCTATCAAGGACTGATATAGTATAAGCAAAGAGAAATAAACAGGGGGATTCTAAGTGAAAGACCAGCACTGATAGAGTTTTTATTAGAATCTAGAATAGAAGATGCTGTTTAAAAGAAATAATTAATAGAGCATATAAAATATTGCATAATAACTATAAGAATTAATTAGAGAAGGTTAGAAAGGATTGGGAAGAAAGATTGGATAAGCAGTTCACAAAGAAACAGCGGGAGATATATGTATGTCTCCCAAATGTGCAAAATGTCTAGAAGATTTAGGATATTTGCTTGGAAGTATTTACATAGGGATTTTTATACCCCAAGTAGACTCCAAAGAATTTTTGGTTAGGTAGATAGCAAATGTTGGAGGTATGATGTGGAAGAAAGAGGTAATTGGGAACATATTTTCTGGAAGTGTAATGAGTTGGCAGACTTTAAAAATTCCCTGCAGACTACTCTGTCAGAAATACTGGGTGAGCAAATTGATGTAACTAAGGAAATGATTTTTTTGAGCTATGATACAGAATCAGAATTGCCTAGCCATAGTAAAGCCTTGCTGAGTCTAATTATGGTGACTGTCAAAAAAAGAAATTACTAGAAAATGAAAATCAAAGTCTCGACCTAGAATACAGAAACAGAGATAAAACAACTGGAAACGGGATCTTTACAAAAGGGTAGGAGCAAATTTCATAGAATACAATGGGAGTTGTTCAAACAATACATGCAAAGGAGAAATGATATTTAAAAGAATACAGGATTCGAATGAGCTTCGTAATGTTTGACTGACAATGACTGGCTAGATAATACCTGATGTGTAATGTTTGAAACTAAATGTATGTGATTATGGTTTGTGAGGTACGTTTTTAACTAAAGTTATGTCAGTATGGTTTATTTTCATTATGTAAGTGTATGATTGTCTGTCATACGTGATAATTTAATAAAGATATTTCTTGTTTTAAAAAAGACTATATGCTGTGTTAATATTGCTGAATTAAACTGTGATGGCTTTAATATGGCATCCACAAATTATACTCCCATGTCTAAAATACGTGTAGGGCCACTGTTGGAAGAAACTGAAAAAAATGTAATCTTGTTATGAGATTTTCCATAGTCGAAACCTACTAGCAGCACAGTAACTACTTATTGCTAATATTATTTTTCTCAACTCTGAACATCCTCACTGGGGCTGACTTACTAACATGATCTTTATTTTCTTGGAAAGCTATTTTCTGTCCATAATACTCTGTATTGGACAGATGATGAGATTATAATACTCAAATCACCCTTTCTGATCACATTTACATTCACTTAGAATGGAAGTAGTGGGGAAATGCTGCTAATTTGAGACTCCCAAAGGTGTGTACCAATGACTAGTAAGCTATCACCTTTATAGTTTTATTTCCCTATATATGTATTAAAGATTCTATATAAAGGGATTGGCGACGTGAGTAAATGGCTAAAATAACACTATTTAAAAAAATGGAAACCTGGGTTGCAGGACCTATCCCAGGCACTGTCTTCTCAACTTCCTTCAATTGTTCAGCTGGAGTATCATATCTGACATTGTCTTGAAAGGCCACACCTTGCATTTTGCTTCGAGAATAATATGAGTACATTTGTAATGCAAGAATGTACATATGTATACTTAACACTGTATATGTAGTAAGTATTTTTTTTTTCTTTTCTTTTTTGCAGTGCTGTAAGTTAGGAATTTTTTCAAAGAGATGTAATACTTTCCCAGTGAAGTCAGATTCTATATCTCTGGTTTAATTAAGCTTGGATCTTGTATTTTAGATTTTTACCAATGCTGGTAATGTAGTAAATAAGCTTATTCAGTTTGTAAGGTCTTTATATACGGCACTGCCAGTAGAGAAGATTTTACATCACTTGAAATATTGGGATGTAAAAGTTGCCATGTGTTTTAAAATTGCAAGTTAAAGTTGGTCAGACAGCTTCATAGATTATCTTCAGGTTACACACCAAAGAGAGGTTATCTTAACCACAGGAGCAGCAGATGAATATTTCATAAATGGACTGATCGGTGCTCACTGTGTTATTGAGGATGTGCCCTCTATTGAATCCCACTGAATGCAGTGCCGTTCTGCCTCACAGCATTAGTGTCCTGCGATTCAGTCCTTACTACCCCTACTGTCTATGTGGGGACCACAGATTCTTCCATGTCTGCTAGGGTTGTTTGTACCTCCTAATAACATTTTGGTTGGTCACCTATTCTGAAATGCCAATATGGATTGAATTTATACTTGTCCTTGTAGCATGAGTTGTGGATAAAAAGGGCTCATAAACCAGTTATTCACTTGTGCTTTCTTTTCATTGACTGACTGACACTTTTCAGCTTTTAATAGTCAAACAGTTTTTAAATGTTCATTTCTCCTAGGAGAACATATACAAAATATAATGGAATGATGACATGCATCTGTTTAATGTTATGGTTTGTATATTGCACTTACAAGATGAAAATTATATTCTGGAGCATAATGACAAATGTGTCCCTATTTAAATTGTCACTAATTACTCTTATATCACTATGTGTTCTTGTAATATCAGGCAAAGAAACAAACAAAACAAGTGCTGCCCTCTGTCTGGATTAGTATGCAACATTTTTTGCCATTCCTTCCTTGCTAACCAGAATACATGTGCTCTGTTGGGTGTATGGAAAAGGACTGCTGGCAGTGATGAAATGGGAAGCTGGCTGCAGTATGTTTATTTGACAGCTCAAGAAAAGACAATGCTTGGAACTTGTTCATAGCTAAAAGTCTAGCCCATTATGTTCTGTTAATGCTGTCTGTTTCAATGTTTCTGCACTGAAAATGTCTAACTTGTGGCCAATTTACATGAAAGGCAATATGAAATTGCATCACTTGACAACAGACTATAAAACCATGAAACTTGGTGTGTTCCTTTCATAGTACAAGAGTGACTGCTACCTTTAACTTGATCACTTGGAAATACTGAGGTTTAATTTCTCTGGTTAAGGTATAGTTCTTACTGTAATTTAATGCTTTTACTCTACACCAGCTGTAGGAGTGTTCAGCATTCGGATAACCATGAATCGTATGCATTTGCAGGTGAGACCACGGCATAATCACCATATACAATCACTGGAAACAATGAAGTGAATGAGAACACACAGGCTGTGTTCTTTACTCACTTTGTTCATGTTTTGGTAAAGTTGCTTAATAACCAAGCAGCAGACATGCCAATGTATGTGACTTAAAAAAGCTTCCAAGGGGCATTACAAGGCTGTTGTATAAAACCATCAAGGAGAATTCCACACAGCAGAACAGCGGTATGTTAGCTTCGCAGACTAGGAGTTCTCTGGCATAACGTTTTACTATTCAGATAATTGTGGTAATAGCGTTTCTTCCAAACTGATTGGTTACATGCTCTGCTGCCGACAGCTGCTTATGCTTGGTATTGCTAGGGTTGGGTTGGGCACAATGTAAATGCTATTTATCCTGCATGGAATTTGGTGCTTGCATTGCAGGTGGGAAGTATTCATTGCATGAAAAGCCTATGAAACACTCCCAAGACTGAACATTTTCATTTGATCACCTCACCCGAAGCACATGCCTGACTGTCATAGTGCTGCAGGGACCTGCTGTACTTTAATGTAAGGCAGTTTTCGTATTCTGTGTCTGCCTGGCTCCTAGCATACATCCCATGCCATCTTATTAAACCACTCCAAGGATCTCTCTACATTGATGAATAGTGGTGTTTGCATAACCTTTTCGCTGATGTTCCACTTACTGCTTAGATGATGGGTGACCACCATTATGACTGTCTGTTTGCCAGAGATAGCATGTCAACATGCACAAGCCTCATCATGATGCTTATGCCTAGTGACATCCTTCTTGTGGCAGTCACAAGATTCAGGAATTTGGCTCTACTTCATGAACAGTATGTAAAAATCTGCTCATGGTAAACCTGGTAATATAATTTTGTATGGATTATATATTAAGTCAGTCCTGGTATTTTTGTTTAGATAAATCAAACTCATTTTTTGCAATGCTGTGCATGACTATCCTGACATGATATCTGAGTTTTTTATGCTTTTAGTTTTAGAAATCAGGAAACAAAAACTACAGAGCATTACTATAAATATTGCAAGTTGTTTTTTGAAATGCAAACAAAAACATAGACATTATACATATTTTCATTAACAGCTTTCTGAATTTATACACATAGCTTCCCCCTGTTCTTGATGCCATATAGATTACATAAAGGTGACCCAAGTATAGCTTTCATTAAACTATCTGATCAGTTTCTTTTTTGAATTTTTATACATTGCAGTTCCTGTTCAGTGACGACAAGGTCTGGCAGATTACTTTTAAAATTAAGTAATAACTAAACATTGGGTTTGCAACTGATGCATCTTTCAAGATTACATCAGCAGTGCCGTAAGACAAAGCTGTAGTTTGAGTACTTCTGAGTTTAAACCGGAATCTTGTATTGGAGACAGTGAGTCGAAAGCAGGCATTCAGGCTTCCATACTTCTTGGTGATGTAAGGTCTTAATCTTGCTTTTTAATTGATATCATCCCATCAGTCCACCCAGTGCTGCCAAGGTGCATTTTACTTCTGTAGCAACCCATGAACAAACACCACAATCCATAGAGTTTACTGGGTGAGTAGACAGGGCTGAACCTAGACCAACTGGACCTAGTTGGCCCAATAGAGTCCTGCTCCATCATAAGGCCCTGCAGTAGGCTATGACAGAGTCATTATGCCTTATGCTGTCCAGAGATTTACCTGAAAAACACTTTGGCAAAGAGGTATTTTCCTACTGATAGTCTTGCCCCTTTAGTAGTTACATGTCTTGTTAGTGGAGCAGATAATATTCCCCATTATGCATTGTGCTAGTGGGTAGTCCAGTGTTATTAGTAGCTGCAGTTTCATGTCTCTTGCTTGACTCACAGTGTTAGCTGCTCATGTTCCCATAGTGGTCAGTTACCATTGCTGAGTGCTCAACATGATTTTCAACACAAAGCTGGTTGGAGCAACCATGTGGATTTGTGTATTATTCCATTTATGGTCTAGGCTTAGCTTAATGACCATTGGAGAGGTACCATTGGAAAGGTACTGGGTTTTCTACTGCTTCACCTGCTGATATGAGGTTTATGATTGGTTGCCAGATAATACACTTGGAAGAAATAAGTGAGGAATTGTCCATATCGGTATGAAAACAAACACCTGTAATCATAAAAAAAAAATAACAACAACAATATGATATTCTTCTATTCAGTGTTGCAGTATTCTTTACATATGGGTTGTCTTCTGACCAGCAACCCAACATCCGGCCAGTGTGCAATAGCTTTTAGCTACTACAGGTACATGGGACGTCATACATATGTTCTGACAATGTCAGCCATAAAAGGTCATCTGCAAGTACAACTCTCAGAATTTTTCTGCTGCCATTTAGAACATTTTGACTGCTACGTGAGTCTGTAGTCTGATTCCATGGGTTACTGCCAGCTTCAGGTAAGTGCCTCATTGGGGATTTGTTTTCTTTGCTACTGTCTTTTGTAATTAGTTCATGTCATCCAGGAAGGACAAGTGTAGGTGTGGAAGGCAGATTCCACTTAAAGATAGCCACAACCTTTGTATTTTCTGCTTAGGCCCTGTTCCATTTGTCAGACCTTTGTTCCTAAAACTTTGCATAGCTGACTTTCGGCTTTTAATCTCTATTTAGAGAATCAGTGTCTTAAATGTCTCACTAGGGACATTGTGGAGAGTTCTGGGTATCCTTCAGCTGAACCGAGCTTGAAGAGGAAAGTTAGCAAACCTAGGTCTTAGTCCTCTCCAGCTGCTTCTCTTACCTCTGATGTGTCCCTTGAGTTCAGTGAAGACCCCGTGTTATGTTCAGAGGTCAGGTCTGGTTACTTGGTGGATACCTTATTGAAAGCCACTAAGGAATCTGATGTCAGCACATCTGCAGAGGCAGTGCAGATGTCCATTTAAGGTGGATTAAGGGGAACCGTGGCTCACTATGCTTGAGGACTCTGGGGATGTTCCTACCACTCCTGCTAGTGATCTTCCACAGACCATTCCAGATGTTAGGCCTACGTCAGGCTCATCTACTTCCTCTCATGGAGAAATGCATGTAAAGAAAAAGCAAAAGACTAGACACACTCACATCCCTTCCATTCCTCATTTTGACGGAGATGCTTTCTCGCAGAGTCTAATCAAGGCTTTGATGGCTTTGAAGCCTTCCTCTGCTATTCCTGTTCCTTCTTTTACTTCTTTCCCTACTTGAGGAGTTGGGATACATGTTCTCTATGCTGATAGTGATGACTCTTCCTCTGATGAAGACTCCTTAGCATACTTCACTCAGATCACATCTCCATTAGAATATGCATCTCCAGAGGAGGAATACAATGGGGGGATTCCCCAATAGAAGAGATCTCTTTTGGTGAAACTTTTAACGAAATGAGGGAATTTTTCAAATGGGACTGTTCCCAAATTTCTGAAGAAGAAAATGGGTACTATGACCTTCTGCAAATGGAGGTTCCTTCTCCTTCTGCAGTGCCTCCTGTCCTTCCAGCATCCTTGGATGCTTTTGCTTCCTCTTCTAAGACTCCTGACTCTCAGACTCCTGCTCCAAAGAGGCTAGATAGATTTCACAAGATGCCTGATGATTGTAAGTTCCTCTGCAAGTGTCCTTCAGCTGATCCAGCTGTTGTTTCTATAGCTTCTGATAAGTCTTCATGGCTGACTCCTTTGCTAAACTTTTGCCATCGGATAAGGAGAGCACGATTCTGGAGAGACTGGGTAAAAAGCTTTACACGTCCTCCACTTTAGCTATCCGAGCAATGAATTACCAAACTCCTATGTCTACGTATTCCTCCCAGGCTTCACAAGCTCTTGCTCAATTACCAGAGTCTGAAATTAAAACTCAGGTTTTGTCTGTTTTGGCATCTTCTTCACAGGTAGCTAGACATTCCATTAAGTGCAGCTATGATGTTGCTGAGGCATCATCCAGAGCTGCTTCTTCTGGCTCTGTACTTAGGAGACACTCCTGGTTCAGACTTCAGCCATTACCTGACGACATTACAGCTAAATTGCTAGTAGCTGCTTTGAATACGTCAGCTCATTTTGATTCTGCAGCTGCAGACTTATTTAAGACTCTGCAAGAGAAAGGAAAGGAACTTCAAGATTTGAATCACCTCTTAGTTTCCCCTATTCCTAACTTCCATTGGAATTTTCTTGTTAAGACATCTTTTGTTAGGAGACCAATTTGCTCATCTTCTGCCTCTGCTTCTGCTTCAAGGCCCAAAATGTCTGTTAGGAGGCCTCCTCCATCCAAACTTATTGCTTCTGCTCCTTCTGCTCAGCAGCCCTTTCAAGCCAGGCCAAGTTCTCTGTGACTATCAGCAGCCTCTTCCAAGTCAGAACCCTCTACCTCTTTGCCTATCTCTATCTTTTCCAGTTTGAGCAAGGATCACTCAGGATTCCTGTGTTCTGTCTCTTATCCAACAAGGATACTTCATGACATGGAAGACTCTCCCTACTTTCATGGGAATCCCAGTGCATCCTTCAAATCAACTGGATTTGTTTCCAGAGGTGCTATCTCAGCTGCTTTCTCAAGGCACAATTCAAAATGTTCCGGTGGACCAGAAGGGCAGATGGTTTTATTCAAGGATTTTTCTGGTTCCCAGAAAGGATGGTCCTTGGAGACCAACCTTAGATCTTTCCCACTTAAACACTTTTTCCTAGAAGTCCCATTTTTCTCCATGCTGTCCTTACAAACTCTTTCCTCTGATTTCACCTCAGTCTTACATTGCCTCTCTAGAAATCAAAGATGCTTATCTACACATTCCCAATCATCTTCTGTACAGGAAGTTTCTACATTTCTCGGTGGGTTCTTTGCACATTCAGTTCTGTGCCTTGCCTTTTGGTCTTTCCACTGTCCCAAGGGTATTCACAAAGTGCTTGGCCCCTGTGATTGCCTTCTTGAGAGTCCAGGGTATTCAGGTATATCCATATCTGGACAATCTTCTTTTTCTGGATCCTCAGTCGGAATAGTTGTATCAAAACCTGCAGGTGGCCATTCATCTCCTTCAAAGTCTAGGGCTCACCATAAATTTCAAGAAATCTTCTGTGACTCCCTCTCAGGATCAGATCTTCCTAGGGTGCAGGTTCAGGACAGACCTTTTGATGATTTTCTTTCCCCCGGACAAGGTTCAGTCTTTCATTGCCTTTCTGGCAAACCTTATGCCTCTTCCCTCCAGTTCAACCAGAGAGTTTCTAAGACTAGTTGGGTTCATGGCTTCCTCAATTTCCATGTTGCCCTTTGCAAAGCTCCACATGAAGAAATTTCAGTGGTCCCTAAACTCACCCCGGACACAACATGGTCACCCTCTAGAGTTTCTGATTCCTCTCCTCCCCTGCCTAAAAACAGAGTTTCTTTGGTGGATTCGACAGCTAACTCTGAATCCCGGCCTTCCTCATTTTCTGCCCCAGTCATCTCAACATCTATTCACAGACACCTCAGACACAGGGTGTGGGGTAACATTTGCTTCCAAGAAGATTCAGGGCCTTTGGTCTCCATCTGTAAGGAGGGAGCACATCAACATCAAAGAATAGATGGCTCTGATTCTGGCTCTACAAGCCTTTCATTCTCTCTTTCAACTAGGCCGTCTGAAATTTTTTACAGATAACACCACTGTTCTCTGGTACATAAACAAGCAGAGGGGGGGGGGCAGGTCTTACCTTCTTTGCAGGTTAGCTCTCAGGGCATGTGAATTGGCAATTCAGTACAAGGTGACTCTTCTTGCTGTTTACATTCCATCTGCTCAAAACACTGTGGCAGACAGCTTAAGCAGGTACATGACTCAGTCCCATGAATGGATTATTCACAAGGACGTGTTTCTGGACTTGTTCCACCAATGGGGTAATTCTCTTCTGGATCTATTTGCCTCCCCTCTGAATAGACAACTTCTTCTCTTTTGTGCCAGATTCCCACATCCTCTGGCTAGGAATGTTGATGCCCTATCTTTCTCATAGAAGGGGATATTTCTTTATGCATTTCCCCCATTCCCTCTCAATCAGAAGGTACTGCTGAAAATTCAGCAGGACAAGCCATAATTCTTGCTGGTGACTACCTTTTGGCCAAGGCAGCATTGGTTCCCTCTTCTTCTGCATTTAGCCAAGGGCAGTCATCACAAGTTACCTCACTGAGTGGACCTGCTCACACAAAAAAAGGGATCCCTGCATCATCCACATTTGTCAACCTTGTAACTGACCCTGTGGGTGATCAAATTTTGATTCCTTTAAGGCACCTTTTCTCACAGGATGTTCTTCAGGTTTTTAGGAGGCCCGGAAACCAATACTAGAAAATCTTACATATCCAAATGGTAGAGGTTTCCATCTGGTGTCTATAATGAAATCTGGACCCATTTTCTGTGGATTTTCCAGTAGCCCTTTCTTACTTGTGTGAATTGCTCAACAGTAGCTTGTCATACTGTGTGAAAGTTCACTTGTCAGCAATTTCTGCATGTCTGCCATTATGTCCTTCTTTAGTGTCCAAATTGGAAGTAAAACTTTTCTCAAAGGCATCCTACATCTTAAATCTCCCAGGAAAACTTTTCCACCTCCTTGGGATCTGAACTGTGTCATAGAGAAGGTTACTCTGGCCCCTTTTGAGCCTGCAGTTTCTGCTTCTTTAAAGTTTTGTACCTGCAAGACGATGCTTTTGGTAGCCTTGACTTCTGCCAGGAGGGTTTCAGAGATTCAGGCTTTGATGGCTTCCCCACCTTTCTTGGTTTTCCACAAGGACAGAGTTTCATTGCGTACTAATCCTTCTTTTATGCCTAAGGTGGTGAATGAGGTGTCTCTTAATCAGTCTATTCAATTACCCACCTTCTTCCCTTCACCTCAATCTCAACGTGAAAGGATTCTGCATACCTTGGATGTACATAGACAACGTAGATTCTGCTTAGATAATTCTAAGGCTATTAGGAAATCTGATCAGCTCTTTATTTCTTTCCCTCCCAGGGCTCTGGGTTTTCACATTTCTAAACAGACAATTTCTTCTTGGATCTCCAAAGCTATTGGTAAATCTCTTGCTGTGCCTGTTAGGGCTCATTCTGCTAGATCTGTGGCTTCCTCAGGAGCAGTCTTTAAAGGATAGGATTCTAATTCTATTCTAGAGGCTGCTACATGGTTTTCTGTGCACACTTTTACCAAACATTACAAGCTGGACACTGTTTCTAGATTAAGAGCAGGGTTTGCTAGGACCATTCTCCACGGCTTTATTGAAAATTCTTTAGTGCAAGGTTTCTCTGCTCCTTCCTCTTTCCAAGGTTCCTACTAAGCTCTGGTATTCTCCCATATGTAAAGAATACTGCAACATTGAATAGAAGAACATAGAATAGTTGCATAAAATCTTACCATAACCACAGATTTCCTTCTCTTCTGTGTTGCAGTATTCTGTCCCTCCCACCTTCCCCCTACATCTTGTTCCTTCCTTGGGTGGCTTTTTATTGTTCCTTAGGAGTGGTGTTCCTTCTGGGGCATTTCAGTTCTGAGGATTGTACATGCAGACTTCCTTTTGATGGCTGATGTTGAGAATATATGTCTGATATCCCATGTACCTGCAATAGCTAAAAGCTGTTGTATACTGGCCGGACGTCGGGTTGTTAGGTGGAAGACAGCCCATATGTAAAGAATACTGCAACACAGAAGAGAAGGACATCTATGGTTATGGTAAGATTTTACACAACAATTCTTTATTCTAGCAACTTTATAAGTTTATAAGAGCAGCAGTTAGATTCTGTCCCTATTTTTGTGTCTTTGTACCTCCATTATTTTAGACTTTGCCCAGATTTCTTGCAGTAAGAGGTTGAGAGATATGAAACACAATCATAAATGTGATACAACAATTCGGTCTTGAGTACATTGTTATTGTGCAGAAAATAGTCTTTAGTGAACAAAGCATTTGCAGATAGCTGGGCACAGGCTGTGAAGGAGATCAGAGCATGAGTTAAATGTGGAGAAGGGTAAGAAGGGAAAAATGAAGAGTGGGGGGCAAGAGACAAGGGCAAGTGTGCAGCCATCTCCTGCCCTGGTTAAGGAGGTCAGTGCAGTCATAGCGAAGTTGGGGAACATGTTTACTGGCAAGCCACAGTGCATCTACGTGATAAAACACTACCTAGATACAAGGTCTCAGTGGCCCATCAAATCGCTCCCTTATAGTGTGCCTGAGTAAACTGGACCCTGAGAGAGAGAAACTACAGGATACATCTTATAGTTTACTTCTGTTTTGACATGTCTTATAACAAAGCATAAGATAATAAATCACATAAATTTCTGATACCTAATCTGAAATAGTCTTAAGTCCAGGAAACAGCATGAAGGGAGGCTTGAGGTGGTAGACCAGGGGTTCAGCTGAGTGTATCCACAAAATGATCCTAGTTGGGCTCCACAGTTGCTAAGGCCATCCCTGTAAGTAGCGGAAGAAAAGTAGATCGCCAGTTCTTTCTTCTGTATGTATCTCTCAATCTCTTTCTCTCTGTCTCTCGCTCACTCAAACTCACACACCTATGAACATTTGGAGTTACCAAGCCACCTAACATGTCTTTCAGATGTGGGAGGACCGTGAGGTACCTGGAGAAAACCAATAAGAATAAAGGAGGAGGATGTGCAAATTCTGCACAGAACGTACCCCAGCTCAGACATGAACCAGGGAATCTCTTGCTCTGAAACAGCAGTGATAATGTACCACTGTTCACACTCCCCAATGTGTTCATGTTTACAAGTTGTCACTTTTGTTTACCATGTGACCATTCACTTGACAGTGTGCAATTTTTTAAAGGCTGGCTTTTTCCAAGTATTGGCAAAACTGTGGACAAATTGCAGACTTTCATCAGTAGCAAAAAATATAAATATCCATCAGTCAGTTTTGTCAATCTTGCTGTGACTTGCCACATAATAAATGATGATCTTTCATATTTTCATAAATAGGCACAACAGTATCTAAGAACGCATCAATCATGTGTGCTACACGCGGAGGATCAGTCCCAGTTTTCGTCAGCAGGATTTGACCTTTGAAGTAGTGCAGTTAGATTGTCTCTGTTTGTTATTGTCTGCATGTTTAATAGGCTGTCAAAATTAAGATGTAATATGCCATTGTCAGATGGCTAGAAGGTCTGAATATGACAAGAATATTTGCTCCAGGAGACCGAGGGATTGCTTGATAATAAACAGAATTATGTAAAGTAAAGATTAATTTTTACTGCAAGTGCTCATGACTGACATTCATGAAATTCAGAGTAAACCTGAAAGTTGTATGTCTGTTGGAACAGGGCTAGGAGATTTCCAGCTCAGTACTAAACTACTTTTGCAGTTTGGGTTCTAATTGGGAATGGTGAAGGGCAGTGTAAATTGTACAGATTACTGTTTCTGTCAGGTACACTGCGGTGGTGGTGCTGCGGTAGCGTTGTCGCCTCACAGTTAGACATTGCCCGTTCGATTCTCAGAGCGTCTTCTGTGTGTCGACATGCGTGAATGGGCGTTCCTTCGTTGAAGGTTGTGCGTTAGGCCTGGCAAGCCAGCATGTAAAAATCTACTGCCAATCATTAGCGGACCGGAGTTCCACTGTGGCGACCTCTTACCGGGAAAAGCCGAAAGACACAAAAATTGTTTCTGTCAGGTCTGGAACATTCACATAGTGGTCTGTGGTATACAGCTGATTTTAGACTTTTTATAGTGGTGCCAGTCACTCTGGACTTGGGAGGAGCTGTGAAAAGGTGTATTCCAGATAAACGGAATCCCATGTTTTTTAGCAGATCAGTGCAAATCTTACTACCAAAAAGGATACATCTGTCTTTTACGCATTTGTTGCTTATAGCACAGTAAACAAATGGATCTTGTCTTAAAAGTTTTTATTTATGTATGTATGTATGCATTTATTTACAATTTAATGGGGTGGCATAGAGACTCAGTGGTTAGAATTTCAGCTTTACAGTGCATACTTCACAGCTGACAACTAGAATATGTTACCTTCCTTGTGGAATTTGTATGATCTGTCTGAGTTTACTTGGACTCTGACTGAAGTCCCTGCTTTCCCCCTTCAACCAAAAGTCACTGTAATGGATTCATCAGTAATTCAAGGTTATACTGAGGTGTATATGCAAAAGTAGATGTTTGTGTTTGTGTGTGCTTGCTGTGTAGTAGATTCATTCTCATCTTGGGTTCGTTCCTGCTAGCGCCTATTGCATTCAGTATAGGCTCTAGCCCCATAGTATCAAGTGTGTTGAAAGCTAATGCAAAAAAATGGAAGTGTGATACAAATTTGAAAAAGCAGTGAATGAAGGAGGGGAAGACCTCTGCACACGCTGTTTTGTGTAGATGGTAAATTCTTGTTCTCAGCCCTGCCTCCAGTGCAAACTGGTACTATGATGGTCACCTTGTTGAACTAGGATGGATGTTTCTTGGGTCAGACCATACAGATACTGTCTTTGCACTCTCAGATACAGTAAAGGAAGGAAACCAAAAGTGGGGTTAGATAAATGTACTTGTTAAAACGCTGTTTGCATTATATTTTTAATTGTATTTGGTTATCTAATTCCCTGAAGTCCAGGGCAACACTACGGGACTCTGGCTGACAAAGTTCACAGATGATTGCAATTTGGGACCTATCATTAACTCCCCTAGTGATGTTGACATCCTACAGAAATGCCTCACCGAGACCAACGACTGGTGTCTGAACCATAGCCCTAAGCTCAATGCCAAAAAATGTGTCATCATCCCCTTTGAGAAAACCCTGGTTCACATGAATTACCACATCGATGGTAGTCCACTGAACACAGAAGGCGTTATAACAGATCTAGGAACACAGGTTAATAGCAACCTCTCTTTTGACCACCACATTGCCACTGTGGTCAGAAAGTCCTTCTGTGTGGCACATCTCATTACTAAGGGTTTTGCATCCAGGAGGAAAGAGGTCATTGTCTCCCTCTACTCTTCCCTCATTAGGCCAATCATCGAGTACAATGCCCCATTTGGCATGTACCTCACTAAACACCTGCAACGACTGGAGAGGCCGCAAAAGTACCTCACAAAGAGGATCCTGGGCCTTACACATTTGTCCTATATGGACAGACTAAAAAAACTCCAACTATTCTCTGTCTCATATCGGCTACTTAGAGGCAATCTCTGCTTGACTTACAAAGCCATGACTGACCCAGCTTTGTTAGAAATGCTACATCTAAAGAAATCCAAGTCCGTCCACAACACATGCTCCAGAGACCTCAACATCATTACCACAATCAACAGAACATGCTGGAGGGACAGGTTTATAACCCAGAGACTGCTCATGCTATGGAATAGACTTCCTGTACATGTCAAGCAGATTACCTCACTGGCCCTCTTCAAGATAAATCTGATGAGTGGATGGGAAATAAAATATTCACCCGAGGGATCACTCCAGTGGCTTTACTCGACAGAGGCACAGGGAACTAAGGTCGGGTGGCATGATGCCAGGGTAATCCTATGGGCTAAGTTTGTAAAGGCCTCAGGGCCATTAGCCTTGTACACACCTATGAACCTATAAAAGAATAATTACTTCTCCACCTGTTTTCTATGTTTTCTGTTTTTTATCTTGTTTTATTATTCTGCAATGTTCTGTTTATTATCTTAGTTACAAAATATTAATTATTTAAACAGTAATTTACAGACTCGAGTGTCATATTTATATTAATTGAATGAATTGTAAACTGTTGGATATATCACCGTTCTTTGATTTATTTCTAATCATTTATTAGAAAATAATTGATATAAAGCTAAAACATTATGTTGAGTGTGCATGCATGTATGTATGTATAAAAGATGAAGTATTACGTTAAATAATAATTTAATCCTGTATTAGAGGGGTCAGTACAGTGTGTATGATATATATATATATGAGAGCGTGTGTGTATAAAATATATAACACACATGTGGGAGTGTGTGTGTGTGTGTGTGTATGTATTTCAGACTGCTTTCATTATTAAAAATATAGTAAGATGTGCTCTGTAGTTCACTGAAGCAGTAATAGAATTTGTCACAAAAAGTGGTGAAGTTCAGTGTAGTCTTAGAGCACGTTTCAGCTTTGTTTTAATATTTTGTAAATGTGATATTTCAGAAGGGTATAATATCTGAGCATCCAAATTATTAGTTGTCTCTGGGCCTCTGTTTGTGCCCAGCAATCACTGCTGTCCATTTTAATGCTCAGATATCCTGGATCCTAAGTGTTTGGACCTGTTTGTGAAGTAATAACATGGCACTACTTCACACAGCCAATACCCCTTCAAGCACATTTACAGGCATCCTTGAAGCAGCTATGCCACCAGTCACAATTGTGTCTCAGTCAGCTAGCCCGTAACAGAAATGGTAATGTCTCTTGTTTCACATAAATAACTGGGAAATTTAAGCTTGCATACTTCCTAGCTAATAAGTACTCATGCCAGCCTATCAGACTGTCCAATAACAATACTATGCAAAGTGGTAATTTAAGTAAAAATGTACAATTTTAACTTTGATGCACTTTGTCTACAAAAAATGGTACTAGAGTTTTCTCTTTGGAGGGACTCTGCATGGCTTACCAAATGGTACACTGGCCCATCCAAGCAGGTAGTTGTAGGTCTTCATTAGAAGATAAGGGCAAAGTGCTAGGTGGCGACAAAACATAGGGGCCGGATGAGCGCCTAGCTGGATTATGTTGGCAAGACTGTATAGTAATTTCCTGGATACAGCATCCATTTTAGATGCCTACAGTAGTAATGCTGTATGAAGGGGTAAAAAGATTTCTTTGGAGTAGATGAAACAAACCTCTTGGTACTAATGGCGCAGTAGATGGACAGCAGCATTGCTTTACACACCGAATGCTTTGGCCACTAATTTGATGCATTTCTAACACTGATCTACATGTAGTGTTATGGAGAAATCCTGTGTTTGAGAGACTCTGTTGTATGTGGTGCATTATTGCATACTGACCTGTACAAAAAGTACATGAATTTTTTAAGAAATTTGTGCAATGGATAAGTGGGCTGGTAAAAAGGCCCCTTTTAACCATGACCTCATCAAACATAACAAATTATACATTTTGTAGAAAATAATTTGACATGAATAAAATATTAACAGTTCTGATTGTTGACACTGTTGAAAAGGATCGTGAAAGTAAGGCTCAAGTAATTACAATTTATTGAAGGACACACTACAGGTAAGTGTAAATGTCCAGAGTTTTTTAAGAGGCTACAGAAGAGAAACAGTATGACAGTGGTAGAGAGACATTTACAGAAATGTTAGTACTTTATCTAAAGGTTATATAAAGGCGTACTTGCTTGTTTTGCAAAGTGCATAAGGTCAGTGTGAGGAATAAGTAATGATAAATTATTCAGAAAAGAATGTATTGGTAGATGGGTGTAATGGTCAGGTCGGAACTTTATCCAGTTTCAGTATGACAGGAGTGCCTATTACCATAACCTACACTAGCAATGTCAGTTCCATACGTAGTATTATTGAGAAGAACTGGCACATCCTCACCTCCGATTACTCTATTAATGGTGTGATAGGTGCCAAGCACCCTTTCAGGTTTAAAAACAAAAAGACACTTAAGCAGATGTTAAGTTATGAGAAAAGAAATTCAGTACAGAATATGGAATTTGGCACATTTCCATGTGGAAATTGCAATTTTTGTTCGTATCTGGACAGTGACAGTAGTTATATTTTTATTTATTTATTTATTTTACATTTGTTTACCGGGAAAGTCTGACTGGACACAGGTCCTTTTTCAATGGAGGCCCGAGGAGAAAAGCTCCACATTTACTTAATAAATCATAGTACATTATACAATAATAAATGACAAAAATATAATAATAAATGAATGATATATACAAAAAGTAATACAGAGGGACAGCAAGTAATACAAAAAATAGCAAGTAGTACAAAATAATACCAGGGAATACAATGCTGTACAAAGAGAGTGAAAGAGTATAATAACATGAGGCAGTTGTAGTATATATGCAGCCAAGATGTCATGTAAAAACATTTCATATTTTGGAAAATATCTGTTGTTTTTTAATTCATTTGTCATGTATTGATCAGTGATGTAACCTGAACAGAATACATAAATCATTATGCAGGAGTAATACTTGAGCTTGAGTGTAATACAGCAGCCAGTTCCAGTTTCAAAGCTTGGGGAAGACATTTTGAAAGTGGTTATTAGCTACTGAGGAAAGGAGACTGGGCTATCATGTAGGGTTACAGCGACAGAGCCAGGAGTTTGTAAGATGTGTTTTGAGTAGCTTTTTGAATTCTGAGATAGAGCTGTTGGAAATAAGAGGACCTGGGAATTTATTCCATAATTTGGAAATGTAGTGTGAGAATAATGATTCTCTGGCTACGTTGTTTGCTTTGGAGACCTGTAGAAGGGATTTCTTGGATGAGCAGAGATGTCTAGAGGAGATGTATGACTGCAGGAGGTTTTGAAGAGCTGGAGTTTTATCTGGTTGATGGAGAATATTGTGAGCAAAGGTAAGTTGATTTAAAGTGCAGTAATTATGGAAGTTCAAGCCAGTTTAGTTGTCTGATATGCAGTGATGGTATCTATATGAAGCACCAGTTGCAAATTTGTCCATCTTACTATAGCAAGATTGAAATTTGGTGAGGTCTGTTTTACGGAGGTTGGTTAGTACTGGGGAAGCGTATAACACAGTAGATAGGAGGGGAGTTCAGGCAATAGTGGATTTAATTTCCTTAGTTAGGAATTTATTATTCCTATACAAGAGACTGAGTTTCTTATGGACCTTTTCAATGGTTTGGGCAATATGTATATTGAATTTCAGGTTGTTAATCCATCCTTCAACTCATAAGAAATATTTTTTCTTGGTAGTAGCAAATTGTGTTATGAACCATATAGTTTATTTGGCTCGATCATTGTTTTAAAGATAGGATCAAGGAACATGTCTGTGACATTAAACAGGGTAAGGTTCTGAATTCAATTGCCAGACATGTCATGGATAAGGGTGATGACCATTGCTTTAAAATTAAGGTAACTGAGATTATCACACTAGGCAAGAGGCTGGGGGATGTTAAGAGTATCGCAGAGAATAGGGAGCTGTACTGGATACTGAATTTACAAGTAGATAGGTGTCAAGGCCTGAGTGATAAGGTCTCTTTAAGATAAAGTTCAAAAGGAGGAAAAGGTGCCAATAAACAACATAAAACCAAGAAATAAGCACCTGGATAGCCGTTTACCTGAACAGAATTTTATTTTGATACAGCAAACACTCGGTAACTTTTAAACGCTGAAACACCAATATACAGTACGTTTCCATCTGTAACTTCATCAGAATAATGCCAAGCTTCCAAACTCAACATTATATAACAAAGCCCACCCTCAGTAATTAATTAATTCCAGCCAATTAATTAAACATCAATTACAAAACATTTTGTTTAAAGTGCTACACCAAAATCACTTGTTACAAATATGTATAACTTACAAATGTACGTTTTAAAATGTAAAAATAAACTAAAAATATTTTAAAACACATATAATTCATGTACATTTGATCTAGATCATTAAAACCAATAATTTAATAGTTCCCTAACTTTAAATTCTAGTTTAAGACACCTATGCAGAAAATGAATGTATAAATATATGCATGAAGTAGTGTGCCATTACCCTTAATGGGAAAATGCATCCTCTTTGGTTTTAAAAGTTTGTGTGCATAATAAAACTACTGCGGTGGTGGTGCTGTGGTAGCGTTGTCACCTCACAGCAAGATGTTGTGCCGTTTGATTCTCAGCTAGAGCGTCTTCTGTGTGGAGACATGCATGAATGGGCGTACCTTCGTTGAAGGTTGTGCGTCAGGGCTGGCAAACTCAGCATGTAAAAAATCTACTGCCAATCATTAGCAGACCGGAGTTCCTCTGTGGCGACCCCTAACCAGGAACCCTAACCAGGAAAAGCCAAAAGACACAAACAAATGTGTGCATAATAAAACTAAAAAATTATAAAAAGGTGAAAAATATCTTAACACCAAAACACTGTGCTTGTGTTAAAACTTTTCAATGATATTAAAACATAAGCCTGTAAAGGCTTACAATTTAGCAGTTCACAGTTTCAAAACTGGTGCCAGGGACACTATGTCATTTAAACTGGGCCATCTGTTGGCTTCTAAAATCAACTGCCAATATACTTCCCAGTATTCTAATTGTGTCTCCCATGGTCCCCCTCTGGCATCTCTTTGAACCTCATCAAGTATAAAAAACTTAAAAATTGCTTGCCCACATTTCTCTGTATTTAAATAAAGCATTTTTATTATTACATTTTTTAATGTCATATAGATGTTCAAAAATTCTTCTCCTTAAACACCTCTCGGTCTTCCCACATAAAAACCTTTGCATTTCTCACAGGTTACAAGGTAAACTACTCCTTTTGATTCACAATTAGAGTATACCTTAGAGGCAATACATCTATTGCGACTAGAGACATATACCTCAGACTTGTTAAGAATGTAGGGACATTGTGGGCAAGATCCATATTTAAAAGTTCCAGCTTTTTTATTATTTCCTTTAGTATAATTATTATTTTCCAGTATGTTTTTTATACATTTCCCTTTTCTAAAAACAAACCTTAAAGGTGTGTCAAACTAGAGATTCAAATCCGATAAGCTGCTAAATCTATCCCATTCTTCTTTCAATGATTCTATAATAACATTTGTGTCACCACTATAATCAAGAACAAAGACATTTTCATAACCATTATTTTTACGACTCATCTCCTCACTTCGTGCATTAATGTCTTTTGCTCCTAAAATTGGAGCAAATCTGTCCCTTCTGTGTAAAGTCACTTCCTTAATCACTTCTTCAATCATATAGGTGGGGTAACCCCTTTCTAAAAACATGCTTTCTAGTAGGTGAACTTCTTTTAAAAACTCATCATCTTCGAAGCCATCCTACTGCCCCTGACAAGTTGACCTTTGACAATACTCTTCTTCTGGGCAAAGGGATGTGCACTTTGAAAGTGTAGAAATGAATTACAATATGTATCTTTCTCATAAACTTCTGATTTAAACTTTTTTTCTTTGTCCTTTCTAATCCCTACATCTAAATATTCAATTAATTCATGTCCATAATTGTAAGTAAATTTCAAAAAATTAGTAG
Source organism: Protopterus annectens (assembly GCF_019279795.1). Lineage (NCBI taxonomy): Eukaryota > Metazoa > Chordata > Ceratodontiformes > Protopteridae > Protopterus > Protopterus annectens. Next base: position 601,220,347 of record NC_056729.1, read on the forward strand.
TTAAAGATGTATAGTTCACAAATTCATTGAGCTTATCCTCACCTCCTGTCCAAAAGATACATATGTCATCCAGAAATCGGCTGTATAGGACCCAGTAATCCTTCTATATAGAGTGGAAAATATATTTTTGTTCCCACCATGAAAGGACCAAATTAGCGTAAGTTGGTGCGCACATTGCTCCCATTGCTACACATTTTTCCTGACGGAAGAACTCCCCTTCAAAGTAAAGAAAGCTGTATTTGAGTACCATTTCCATTAAAATAATTATCAAATATATATCTCTATCATTAAATGTCCACACTTCCTAAGTCCATCTTCCAAGAATTCCAACCGATTACCATGAGGAATGGAGTTGAACAAGTCAACTATATCTATAGTTACAAATATCAACTGGTAAGAAAACAACTCCTTCTTTACTTTCCTAAGGAAATCCCATGAATCTTTGAGTGTATTCTGGGAATTCAAGGAGGTATTTTTCAATTTAACATCCAATTATTTGGCTAGTGGTGCAGTGGCTGATTGACTAGCTGCCACGATCGTTCTCATTGGGGGGGTCTGCTGTACTTTTGTGGGTCTTGGGAATACCAAAAATACTAGGAACTCTCGGCTCCTTGTTATGCAAAAAATTAAATGTTTCCACATCTATTATTCCTTCTAATAACAAATCATTTAAACCAATAAAGATTTTCTTATAAGCAATGTTTATCTCATTTATTGATACTTCAGAATACTTAATTTCATCCTGAAGGAGTTCTCTTTAAGACCCAATTTGAAACACAGGAGACCTTTATGCTCTAAGTAATTTTTTAATTAACTAATTAAACTTTTTAAGTTTCATTGGATAGAAGAATGTATTTATTGTATTTGAAAAGAGTTGTCTTTATTGTCTGAAGAAGCAGTCTCTGCAAAAGTGCTTACTGTGTTTTGTATTTATTTTTCTGATTTATTGTGTTTTATTAACGATAACATTATTATATTTAGTTGTTATTACTATTAAGATATGCAGGAAATAAGATAAGGGTTATTGTATTAGTAGACATAATTTAGCCTATGTCCCCAAAATACGAGACCATGCCAAAATCATAAGGTAGACAGAAATCTGATTTAACATTAAGAGACGGTGAGCAGAGATTGGGGAGAGGGTGGTCTTTTTAGAAACCAGTAACTAGGTAGTTGACATGGGACTTTATACTGAGGATGGTCCTGTTTGCCATATCTTAGGTTCATAGGGAAGTACAGAGATAGCTGCTTTTGTGGGCCATTTTATGCTTAGCCAATTTTCCTTTCAAAGGTTAGATTCAAAATCCGTATTTTTTGTCTATGACGTAGACACTTTAACCATTATACCAACTCCCAATGGGTCCAGTATAATTAAGAAAGTACCAAAAGTTTTAAAATTGGTGAACATATATTAAGACTTGATAAGGCTAGCAGTAGTGAAAACACTGTCAAGTCGAATTTTATATGAGAACTAAGTTCATATATTTTTTGTGGCTCCCTGCACATTTGGGAAATTAGTTTTTAAGACGACTAAGGATCAAAAAGATGTAAGAGTGACAACTAATGAGCTGTATTTTTTTTATTTGGCTTAGTAATGTTAACGAACTTTGTCTGGTTCTCTCTTGCCTGAGCTGCTGAGTGGAGAAACAGCTTTTACTCTTCACGGGTACTCTATACCAGGATATTAAGCTTTTTGTATTTAAGATTTGTACAAGCATTTTGTCTTTATGAAATCTTTGACCTTTTTTTGTTGAATCTATTCTTAGGACAGTTGCTTTGTACCCATTTTTCTATTTCATGAGAGCTAAACACATTTGTGCCAAACTGTGTGCGCTTGTGTATGTGTGCGTGTGCACATATGTTTGTGTGCATGTGTTGTGTGTGTATATACATACACTTTCTGTAGCAAAGAGTTAGTAGGATGAGGTAAGTTTCAAGGAAAACAGTCTATAATCAGGAGAACCACTAATCCCTAATAAATCCACATATAGTTTGCTGTGGTCACTTGTGACGTCTGTCTCTTGGTGGTGGGAGAATGTATAGGCAGTGGCTACTAAGATGGGTGAGAAAGATGGAAGAGTACAACAGTATGACATAAGGCCAAAGGCACTTTAAAAGACATAAGGGGGATATGGTGTGGACTGCTTTTATTGTCAGGGCTCAGATGACCAGATGATGCAATTGTTAGTTTTATTTATTTATTTCATTATTTTGTTTGAGAAAATGGTTGCTGTTGTTGTGTCTTTTGGCTTTTCCCAGTTAGGGGTCGCCACAGTGGAACTCCGGTCCGCTAATGATTGGCAGTAGATTTTTATGTGCTGAGTTGCCAGCTCTGATGCACAACCTTCAACGAAGATATGCCCATTCACGCATGTCTCCACACAGAAGACACTCTAGCTGAGAATCGAACAGGGCAACATCTTACTGTGAGGCGACAATGCTACCGCAGCACCACTACCGCAGTCAAGTCTCTTCCAAGGAATGATAAGTAGTACAGATTAGAAATAAAATAACGGAATGTTGTGTGGGTGGAAGACGGGGAGGGGTGAAGGAACATCACCGGGGTAGTGAGAGGGTGGGGGGAAGGAGAGGCTGCGCTGCACATAGTGGGGGGGAGGGCAGGAGTATCTGCATGGAAGGTAGAGAAAGGGTGGGAGGGGAGGAGAAGCTGCATTGGTGGTAATGAGAGGGTGGAGAGAGGAGGAGTAACTGCAGGCAGGTAAGGAGATGGTAGAATGAGGAGGAAGAGTAGCTAAATTGGAGGAAATGGAAAGGAGGACATGGTCATAGTGCTCAGACGCACCGCATTTGGTGTAGCACTCTGATTTCTTCATTTAAAACTGTCTGTTCCACTGTTCCACTTTAAATGCAGTCTGCTTCAATTTACACTCTTTCATTGGCTTTATTTTAGACCCAGTGAGAGGATGGTTTCTTGGAGAATGTCACAGTGAAAAATATATGGAAATGTGTTTCCCAAGGTGGAAAACTACATGGGATACAAGATGGTGATGATGACTAGGAAAAAGAATGTAAGTTAGAAGGGCTAAACAAAGATCGGTGTGTCATCCTTTTATCAACAGTTATGGTAAGAAGCAGCAAGACCACAGCAGAAATGTCCCAACAAGCATTCGCAGGTCTCAACTGACCCTGCTTTTGCAGAATGTCCTTACATTTGTCTCACTTTGTTTGTTCTGTCTTTCATAACATTTATGACTTTCTGGTAAATTACTGAGGATTACAGACATTAGAATTTCATAGTTCTTATTCTTCAGAAAACGCAGGTCAATGCAGAATCAGTTGCTCTGTTTTAGAGTAACATTTAAAACTCGCACTAATTTGTAGACCTTTTCCCCTCACTATTTTTGTCTTTCTTCTCATTTTCTAGCAAAGAGGTTCAGAGCTATGGGGGCAGATTGAAAAAGTGATTTTACTAATATGTTAAACGGCAACAAAGAGTAAGGAAGGCATGTCATTCAGATTAATTTTTACACTAGTTTTCAAAACGAAGGACAAAGTGATGACGTATGTCAGTATTAATATTCACTGTATATGTGTGATGGTATGTAGTAATATTCTCAGTGTGTAGTCATGTAAATATTTGTGTGTGTGTTAATATTCTTTGTATACATGTCGGCATAAGTATTCTTTGTGCGTGTTTTTATTAATATTCTCTCTGTGCATATCATTATAAATATTCCCTGGGATTCAATAACACCTACACTAAGTGTACACTGTTCTGAGTGAACAGACAACACAGGCATAACTCACAACTTTTTCCTTCTAATTTTAGTTTTCCTACTGATTTTCTTGCAACTTTAAAGAAGTCATGATGATTTGTAAAGGTTACTGCAAATTATAGACTACATGTGTAATCTTTCTGAGTGAATAGAAAGCACAAAAAATGTGGTAGGGATGTTCTTGCATACATAGCGTGTACACTTGGTGTAGGCTTAGTTGAATCTGGCCCATTGACTGGGTGTGTTTACTCTGCACTGTAAACTGTTTCACTTGCTAAAGCTATTCCCAAGGGACAATGAAAGGGAGGGGCGGAGGTGGTTGCAAACTGATTTTTAGACAGCGTCACATTTACATTTCCAAACAGTTTTACGTAGATGGAATAAAATAGAGTTGAGAGCGCATTTACAGAGGCCCTTTCAGTGTATATGGGAATAATTAGAGCAGAGTTAAGCACACTCTGTACATCAGGCAAACTGTGCAATGCAATCCTCCTACCTCCCAGTCTGACTTTATATACTACAACTACAAGGATTCTAATTTTACAAACTGCATCCTCCAAGAAGGCAGTTTTTATTATGCTTCCTCCCCCAGGCCACTAATTTTCTCATAAACCACATTTTAAGTGGTATGATTTAGATCCTCTGCTATGATTTTTGATGGTCCACTGCTGTGATTTTTGGAAGCTGAGAGGTTCAGAGTTAGAAGGGAGGAGTGGCAGGATGGAGCAAAGTATGGCAGATGATGTTAATAATTCTTTTTGTTACAGAGTTGGCGTAGAAGTTAAGCTCAGACCCATTTTATATGGCACCAAATTAAAAAAGATACTCCCAAACAGTAAATACAGTAAACACCATACATCAGAAACAGTACAAACACTGCATGCATTAAAGCTTTTTAAAATAAAAGATCTTGAAGAAATTATAGTACAGCAAAATGGAAAAAAAAATATTTTTAATTGAAGGCTTTATTATAAGCTGACATTAACTATGTATTGGTCAATTTAGTTTTGCTAAACTCTAAATGAGTAAGCTGAAATTACTTGTAGAATACAGAAATAAAGATGTAATTTGTTACTAATGTGCATTGCTTGAAATGGCATCCCCCACTGAAATTACACTTCTGCTGCTGATTAAAGCCAACAGCTTTACATTATATACAATATTTTGGTAGCAACCTTCAAAAATGAGTGGAACATAATAACTATTAATTGTATAGACTCACTTGGGAAGCAAATAATTATATTTTTTATATATATTATCCAACTTAAACCTCTCCCCCCTCATTCCACCTTGCATTGACTCATCCAACTACCTCTACTGTTACTTCATCCCACCCAAAACAATCCCTCCCCTACTAAAAACTAATTTTCTCTCTAATATCTATTGTACTGTACTCTCCATTCTCAAATATACTGTTACCGTCTCCATGCATAATATTTTCCAAACCTGTTAGTAGTAGCTATATATTTTGAAACGTTAATCCTACAATTGAGTTTATAACAAAAGTATTCACTTTATGTAAATATTGAAATTTCTGTATTGAATTATGTTTTTTCATTGTTGTAACATTGTGACAAGCCAATTACAAATATCATGGAGCTTATCTGTAAATGTTTAATTAGCTGTATGAACTATGTCCTTTTGTAACATGTGCAATGTTACTTGCAGTTATTGTGGAGCTTTTCTCCCCAGGCCTCCACTGAAAACAGGCTCTTCTTGTTCCAGTGGACTTCCACGGTCATCAAACTTAAATAAATAAATTTTAGTAAACTTAAAGCATATATCTGGTCTGTGAGCAAAACCAGCATGATGGACTTACTTTCATTTAGTTTATATAAATTAATACAATTTTGCAGAATCTATATGAGCATACTGTCTAAAAGACAAATTAAAAATTATCCCCATTTACTGAAAAGTATAGACCCCACATTTGAAATTACTCATGACATCCATTATTTTATCTTTATATTCCTTTTTAGACTTTTAACCTTAGGTTTCATGACCTTAAGCAAGTACGCAAAAGCCAGTTTTTTGCATTATCTGTTTACAAACCCCGATAATGGTGCTCTGTTATCACAAGGGTACTTCACTGAACTCTGGTTATTAGCACTACAGTCAGATATATTAATACCTGAATTTTGACCACCATGTGTCCACAGTGGTGAGGAAATCCTTTCTTGTGGCACAACTTATAAATAAAGTTATGGTATCCAGAGCCAAGGAAATTATAATCCTACTGGACAGTGCAGTGGTGCAGCAGTTTGCGCTGTCGCATCACAGCAAGAGGTTCTCCAGTTTGATTCTTGGCTGGGGTGCCTTCTGTGCAGAGTCTGCATGTCCTCCGTGCATTTGTGTGGGTTTCCTCTGGGTGCTCCGGTTTCCTCCCACATTACAAAGACATGCATATGGAGCATTTCTCCCTGGGCCTCCACTGAAAACTGGCTTGTTCCAAGTCGGACTTTCCCTTAAACAAATGTTAAATAAGTACTGTACTTAGCCATCATTAGACCAGCAATTGGTACAATGCTCCATCTGGCATGTACTTGACTAGGCACTTACAACAGCTGGAGTGGCCTCAGAGGCTCCTTACAAACAAAATACAGGATGTAAATAACATGTCCTAAGTTTATAGACTAAAAGCCCTACTCTTTTCTCTGTCTTCTACCAGCTATTAAGGGGTGACCTGTGCCTGACCTAACGACACAAATCCAGCCCTGATGGAGCTGCTACACCTCTGCAAGTCAAATAGCACAAGGGTCTCCCCGATCTGTGGATCTAAGCATAGTCAGTGACTCAAACAAAACATGCTTGAGACACAGGTATGTGTCTTAAAGATGGTCCCTTCTTTGGAACAAGCTTCCTATTCACATCCCTGGCCCTATTCAAATGTAATTTGGATAAATGGATGGGAAATTGCAAATTCACACCTGGGATAGTGCCTATGTCCCTTATGGATAGGGGTAATATATAATATACTCAATGCATAGGCACAAATCCATACTATCCTCTTGCACCAGGCACCATATATTTGGTAAAATCAGGTTATACTGGCTAGGTTTGTAAGGGCTCTTAAGCCATTAGCCTAGTTGTCTCCTATGAATCTGTGAATGTCTGCAAGCTGATCTTTCTGCAATGAACCATTAATCAGTATTATAAACAAAACAGTACCCTTCTGTTGTACTGGAAGTTTACTTGAGTTGACCCTATTAACATCAGTAAAACAAATTTTTGTTTATTAGTGTGGAATCCATTACTGTAAGCTATTACCATTTCTTATGCCCTTCTAATTTGTTTATTTGCACATTGGCAAACCTCAGTTACTGTAACAATACATGCTTCATGAACTTTCTTTATTTCTTTACCAGGGTAGTGCACTGAGCAACACTGGCCAATTTCAGGCTCATCCCATGTGAAATACAAAACGTTTTACAAACAAAATACAGAAATGTAAGCAGTAACAGAGTAGTTCAGACTAGTTTTATAGAAAAAAACAGTAGGTCTATGTGTGCATATATCATCATCATCATCAGCCCCCTTTTTCCCATTGTCTACATGAGGTCAGGGTGTCATGTTAACTGTCACCATCTCTCTCTCTCTCTTCAAATCCACTGTCCTGCCTTCTTCAGCAGTCATGCCTGACTGTTGCAAGTCTTCTCTCACACAATCCATCCACTTCTTTCCTGGCCACCCTTGTTTCTTCTTGCCTATCCCAAATATTCTTTACCAGATTCTCTTCTTCTTTACTGCACATGTGCCTGAACAATTGTAACCTCTTCTTTTTGATGTTTTCTGTGACTGGTGCTACTTTGGCTTCTGGTCTTATGTCTTCATTTCTTCATCTGTCCCACAATGGGCATTCTAGCACCCATCTCAGGCAGTTCATCTCCATCACCTCTAGCTTCCTCAGCTGTTTTGCTTTTACTGCCCAGGTTTCTGCACCATACAGTAGTACTGATCACATCACTGTTTTGTACACTTCTTTGCCTTTCCTCTGTCATACAACTACCCTTGATACTCTGTGCCAGCTGGCTGCAACCCCTCTGATTCTAACTTTGACCTCCTCATTCAGACCTCCCTTCTCCTCAAACACCCCTCACAGATACTTGAAGGTATGAACCTGTTCCACTCTCTTTCTGTCTCAATTCTCTGCTTCTTCTGAATTCCACCATTTGCTGGCATTACAACATTCTTACCTGTTCTCAGTTGCATCCCATGTGCGTTCAGTTTTGCATTCCATTCCCCTGTCCTTTGCTGAAATTCTTGCTCAGAGTCTGTCTGTACTGCCATATCCTCTGCATACAGCAACTTTGTTGATCTCTCCCCTCTGACCAATTTGCTAATGTAGTCGACCACCAGTATTAACAGCAGTGGGCTCAGAGATAAACCCTGGTGCACACCCACTCCCATTGGGAACCCCTCTTTGATGCTGAACACTGTTCGTACTTGTCATTGGTTCCTAGTACGTAGTGTGCACTAATTCTACCAATGTTTCAGGGATTTCACACCACCACAGGACTGCACAAATCAGCTTTATTGGGACCTTGCCATATATGCTTTTTCAAATCTAGGAATGCACAGTTGCACTCTTTTCTCATCTCTTCTTAAGTGTCTGTCTCACTGCAAACATTGGGTCAGCTTTGCTGCATCCTGATCTAAATCCAAACTGCTCATCTCCCTTCTGACTTTCTACTACTCTGTGTTTTCATTTATCAATCACCCTCTCCAGAACTTCCATGCAATGTGACAGGAGTTTGATACCTCTCTACTGCCCACAGTTTTGAATTTCCCCTTTGTTCTTGACCACTAGCACTAATATGCTTATTCTCCAGTCATCTGGGATATGCCTTTCTCTCCACACTGGTATGAGTACCCTCAGGAGCCATTCTCCACTGTCTCATCCAACATCCTTATCATATCTGTTATGACCTCATCTGACTATGCTGCTTTCCCTGACTTCATTTTCCTTGGTGCTGTTCTTACTTCTTCTGTGCTGGGCTACTCCTCTTCTCCTGTCGTAGGCTGTGCCAAAAGCACTACAGCTTCTGTGTGGTTTTCTTCATTCCAAAGCTGCTGGAAGTGTGTGTGTGTGTGTGTGTGTGTGTGTGTGTATATGTGTCTACATATATATATATATATATATATATATATAAATATATATATATATATATATACATATATATATATATATATATATATATATATATTATGTACATGTATATCTTTAAGATATAACCCATGACTGGGCGTGGGTAACACAGGATTTACTCATGGTTGGTGTGGTTTGATCACAAGGGAATAGCACCAGTGATTTGATTGGGAGGAGTATTGCCATTATTCAGTGACATTATTTAAGGAAAACATTTTTAACTTTTCTTTATAATGTCTAGGGCATGAAAGATGTGTACTAAGAATGCTCTAAGTCTATAAACTGCCAAGTTCATTGTTCTCCATCTTTTCTTTTTTGTTTTGTTTTGTTTTTAAGTATTTAGGAGTTTCCATTTCCCTGGTCCGTATCCTTTCTAGAGTACAGCTGAACTATATACATTTTTATAGAATGCCCTGCTATTAGAGTTATACTGTTGATCTTTACTGCAAAAAAAGTGTTTTTTGGCAAATCTTTGTGGCTGAAGTCAGTAAATAATGCCAGATAACCCTGCATTAAGGGCTGTAAGGTTTTTTTTTGTGTTATCACTTTATTCTGTTCCGCAGAGTACCTTGCTATAGTGAATGTTTCTTTCTTAGTTTTTTTCTTTACAGTTCAGTTCTCCACGTGGCCGCATCAGCAGCAGAAAGGTGTTTTAATTGTAGCTTCTGTGGGGCACACTACTTTTGTAATGAGCATGCTGTCTGGACAGACCAACCATTTGCAGAGTTCTGAATATTAGTTGCAGGAGGATGGCCAGTATTGAGGATACTTTTTTAGTATTACTTGATTCACTTTAAAAGTTAGTAGTATAAAAGTTACTGTATGTATATATATATATACAGTTTGTGAACAATGTTTTAAAGTGACTGCAATGCTTGATGACTGGAACACTCAGTGATTTACCCCAAAGTCAAACATTTTACAAGTAACAGAGGGAAAATATGATGTGAAAAAGGTCCATTCTGCAAAATGTTGTCAACAGACGTTATGAAAAGTATGATCAGTGCAGTGTAGTGCCAGATTTATTTCTGTTTTGTATATGTCAGATTTATAGTGGATATGCTGAATGGATTGACCAATCAGAGTGCACGTTTTGTAATAAAAAATGCTTTTATTATATAAAAAATGTATATGTATACATTCTGATGAGCAAGCAGAGTTTAATGTAAAGTCTAGCAGAATATCTCCTCAATACGTCTTGGGGTCCATTCTTATCACAGTACTGAAAAGCCTAAAAAATAAATGCTAAATATGTTGATGCTTATTTGGAATAACGTATATTTAGCATGCATCATTTCTGATTTGCAATGAGTGGCATATTTTCTGTCTGCCATGTTAAAGATGCATATTGTCCACCTGCTGCTGCTTTCTTGTGGCATTTCTGATTTCTTTTACAGTGTGCATTTTGTGTACTGTAAAGATATTGCCTGGAAAGAAATAGGAATTACTTCTTCAATTTTATATCATTATTCTTATAAAAATGTTTGTACATCTAAGTAGTGCAGGGGACTGTATTCTCTCTCTCTCTCTCTCTCTATTTATCTGTTATACCAGAGGTTTGCCTTTCAGAATCCAGAGTTGCCATTGGTAACTTCAGGCATGCAGCTCATTTTTCTGAACTGCAGTGATGTAGCCCCTACATAAAAAAAGAAGAGCTGTAAATTATGGTACTTTTCAGCATTGCTAAGATGTCAGAATGTTTTTGGAAGTTGTTTGAATGTGTGATACAACAAAAACAGCAAAAGCCCAAACTGGTTGAACCTTAACCTTGTAAAAATGTGAAAATCTAAAAGCAGTTAAACGGTTAAATATAAACATAAACTTGTTCTTAAAATACATCACATACTACTTAACAACAAATAGCATTTGATTGTTTTTACAAAGTTAATGGATGACTGATGTCAGATGATAAAAGAATTTTGTATTTCTTTGTGCTCTGTTTCGTGAAATTTTATTAGACTTGAAAAAGCACGGGGGTGCAAAAGCTTGCAGTATGTTTAATAGTCAGTTTTGCAATGGTACCTTTGGAGCCGCAGTGCTTTGTTTCCTGAGTGTGCAATATACACAATTGTAATGTTCCGAAAATTGATCCAGCAGGTGCTAATAAAGAGTATTTTCACATTAATGTATACTAAACCCAGTGTTGAGGTAGCACAACTGCAGTTGAGTAAAGGTTAATATACTTAAGCAGGAATATGACCAGCATAGCCCCACATGCTGAGAATGCAAGGGGGCAGAAGACCTTGCAGAATCAGATTCCATTCTGATGAGTTTCAACATTAGTGCTCTCACTTTAGTGTTCTATTTTATTTCAATCACAGTTGTGTGCATACGTTTTATGACATGTAGCCCCGTTTTCCTTTGGATTCCCTTGAATTTAATTTGCATTTCATTTGTACTAAATCTGTACAGTTGTTGATGAAGCAAGTTTATCAGGCATCGTCAGTCTAAGAATTTTATGTCGTTAAATGGAAAAGAATGATAACTTAATGGTTTCCTAAAAGTACTTACTCTTATCTGGAATAGCATTGTCCTCACAGTCAAACTTTGAGCATGACTTAAAAATCCTGTAATGCAGAGCACATTTGATACATATGAGTATTCTTATGAAATAATTCAGATTACTTTGCCATGAAGCAACTTTTGATGGTCAGATAAATTTACACAGATCAAGAACAGTTGGTTTGCATGTTTTATTTATTTATTCTTGTATGGAGACATTTTGTTATTCCTATCAAGCCCGTTACTGATTCCCATTGTATGTGTCAGTTGCAGCAGTAGACAGGAAGTTCAGGAATGTATGCAGGAAGCTATACAGGAAGCCTTATAATGTGGGATGGGCATGTGTCAGAGAGCATATAACACAGAATTGTCAAGTTGATAGAAATAAGCAGAATGGGAAGGTGACATGTTCCATGTCTAACAAAAGTGTTTCACCTATTTTCTTGTGTATCTATTAATGAGGAAGAAGAAGAAGAGGTCATGTGACTGCCATTCATTTGTCTAAGCTGTTCTTCTTGTACTGAGCTTTCCTTATTTTTGGTCTACCACAATGATGCGATAGTTCCTTCAGTTGCCCCACCTGCAGACTGAAAGACCTATACCCAATTGCAAATTGAGTTATTATATACTACTCTTAGACCTGGTTTCTTTTTGCATTTTTCTTGTAGGCCGACACATGTTTAAAATATGAGTTGAATGTATTTTTTTAGTGTTTTCACATACCAAATGCAGCAATTAACCTGTTATTCTGAATGGGTCATGTACTTGTATCAGTGTATGATGGTAAATTAATACTTGTGAGATGAAGATAACTAGAAGCACTGTTAGCCTTTCGGTCCTTTAGAATAGACTATTAGAAACATGTGACTGGTTTTATCTTACCTGTCAGGAGTAGAGTGAGTAAAAACTGGAGTCTGATGAAACACTAAGCTGAGGCCTGATTTGGTGATAGCTCGGGTAGATATAAAAGATCCCATGGCACTTACTGAAAAGAGTAAGAGAACTTCCCTGGTGCCCTAGCCAAATTTCCCCTAGTCCCTAGTCATTATGAATATCACCTCAGGTCTCCCCTGAAGAAAGACCTTTGGCCTAGTGGGACTAACCTGGTCAGTAAAGTATAAATAAATAAAAGTAAGTAAGTGATAACAAAGCATTGGAGTATGAAAGTTCATTCCAGAAGCTTTTCTAGTGCATTCTTACATTATGAGCATACAGTGTATCCTCACTTCATCTCATCTTAGGCACCCACATTTCCCTGACTGATTAAAAAAGTGCATCATTATGAGAAAGTAAAGTAGGCCATGTTCAGATATTTCACAGTTTGCAACCTTTTACAAATAAAACCTATTTTACACAAAGTCAGGTGAGAATACTAGGCACAACGGCCTCTACATCAGGTGAGACTGCTAAGCACAAGAGTTTCTTTTCAGACATGATGCAGAAGCATTCTTCTGGTTAAATGACCTGCTCATAATATCACAACAGGCACATGGTGCTTTAGTATTATAGAAAGATGCTCATTAAACGTTCATCGCCTTTTCCCTCCTTACTGTACTGTCAGAGTCTGTGGGCCTTTGGCAAACCTCCTTAAGCATTGGCTGAATAATTACACATGATCATCTTTGCAGCTTTTTTTTTAATCGGCTGAAGGTTACAAAGTATTGTGCCTCCTTCAAGATCTGGTCTCCTACTGCCTGCCATTGGTTCTTTGCCCCTTTCCATCTCGCTGTCTCCATTGACCTTTTTAGTATACTTCCTGTAAAAATAACTAATAATGGGGGGCAGGTGGTGGTGGTCTTTCAGAGAAAAATGGATGAAAAATCAATAACTATATTATTTAACTACGGTTGTACAGGCAAAATTGGAAAATGGAGGCTGAAGTATACATCCCGTAATGTCTTTGAGTAATGTTTAAACTAAAACCAGACATGGCATGTGTGAGCCACATGTCCACACTGACAGGTTAGTGAACAAACAAATGATCTGGAGCGTTTCTCCCCGGGCCTCTGCTGAAAACAGGATCTGTGGAACCTAGTCGGACTTTCCCGGTCAACAAATGTTAAATAAATAAATAAAAAATGTGGGGGGGGGGGCTAATGAAAACAGTGATAACTAAGTAGTAGGATGCCTTGAATCTGCAACTGCTTCAGGAGATCTGATGAGTAGTATGTATGCCATTCTAGTAGAGAGTAAAGATGCCACTGTTAAAAGAAACACTGCATCAGAGATAGTGCTAAGCCTGATGTTTTTTGGAGAGAAATCTTACCTGCCCAGGCAGTCCACTCTGGCTAGGGCCATGGAATGGACACTTTTTTTCCAGGTATCACTGGGCAGATTTCATTTTGATTGGAAGGGAGCTGACAGACAAATGGCTATTAGTTTTGGATGATACCCAGCTGATATTCTACTAGCTCTCAACAAATCAGGGACAAATTTCAACAGAATCAGGGACAAATCCAGAAGAAATCAGGGGCAATCAGGGACACTTTTAAAATATTAATGATATTTACTTGAGATATTGACAGAATCAGAGCATATGAATTAATATACATTTTCTGAAGTAAAATAAATCTCTAACTCATAGTTATTGTCATTATTCATTAAGTGTAATTCACCACCTTTCCTCCAAAAGTCATCAGTTTTAGGAGGGATCAAGAGGGACAGAGCTAAAATTTGAGTCAAAATTAGGGATGTCCCTGAAAATCGGGGACAGTTGAGAGGTAGCACATCACCCTGGGTACATGTAGGTATATGTAGTCAAGCAAGAAGGCAATCATATTGGAAAGATAGCAGAGGTAAGAGACAGTATTGACACCCCATTAGAGGCTGCTACCATGGCCACTTCAACAAAAAAGAGCCAGCTAATGGTGGATAGTTTACATGACTATTGTTTTATTTTATTTTATTCTACAAAGTGGTTTTAAATACCATTTTAAATCGGTTAAAATTTAAGTCTATATTTTGTTTCCATCATCATACATACATTTTTTTCTTATTTTTATTTTTTTCTGGTTCTTTTTTCCACTCTATTCAAAATGATGTGTAATAACAATACTAACTAATTATACAATTATATAGGTTTTTAGGATTCTTGTACACTGACCTGAAGAAGTCTAGAAGGACGAAAGCGATCTTTGTTAACAATAGGTTATGAAAATAGAAACTGATTTTTACATGCAAAATGTATATGTATATATTTATATATATTTTTTGATTGCCAAATAAACTAAGGTTGATATATTTCCAGCCGTGTAGTATATTGTCTTGGATAAAATCACAGACTTAATAATCTACTTAATAATTTGATTAAATAAGAGGTACCGCATCATTATAAATTTTATTTAAAGTACATAAGGGTTATATATTATTATGACAGCTACTAAGTAGGGCAGGACCAGCTTGAATGTCACACTGATAGGGGAAGGGATGTGAATTTAACATGTGTACCAATAACACTTTATTTTACAGCACAATAAACCACTCCCATGCCTGATAAAAAGTATATATATTTAGAAAGCTTGTGAGGAACTTATTACTCTATTTTTGTTTTACTTGGATCGCTTGTCTGTGTACTTAAAGAATTTTCGACTGGAAACAGACTGCCTGCCTTGCTTGGATTACTTTCAAATACTTAGTAATGCTGTACAATTATATATTTTCAATTATTACTTTTTGTTTTGTTTTGTTTTGACTTAAGACGAGTTTACGTTCGCTACTTCTACTACTATTGTCTGATCTGATTAATATACAGTGATTAACTAGAAATGTATGGACTGAAAATCTTCCACACAGAGAAGTTTCTTACACTGTTTTGCTAATGGTGAATATTCTGACTCAGAACCACAGCTGTCAGAAATTACTGCACTTCCTGTGAAAGAAGTTACTCCAGTGGAAAGAGGGGTGATAGCAGTAACCCTAAATCTGAGACACCATTGTCAAAACCGACTTCAGAAGTCATCAGTGTTAACTCATTGCATCAATGAGTTTTTAATGGTCTGTTTTCCCTTTGTGATGATCCTAAGTTGTATAGATAAGCGCCATGTCATACAACATAGTAGGAAGGGGAGAACTTGAGTAACTAAAATCTCATGAACACAGTTTTGGCTTGATGAGGTTTTGCCACAATGATCCACAAGGTTTCTGTCAAAAGCTACTGCCCTCCCATTAAAACAACAACTGTGAAGGACTACAAAAGAGAGAGAAAGAAGCACAGTTGTCATAACCCAGTTTATAAAACTTGAGGGAGATGGTCAAGAATGCTTGTAGTCCTCAAGGATAAAGGGAATCTGGATATTGGAAAAGGGGCAGCTGCACAGAAAGTGGACTCCTAAATGTGGTCTAAGGGGAGAAGTGATGCAGTAACCCATGAGCGTCCAAGCTTTTTGGTCCGAGGACCACCTACTGTGTGTGTGGAAAGGACTGGGAAGTCATATTGCCATACTGAAGCTGTATCTGCTTTTTATACACTCCACAACCAATGGTGCACCTCAGCCGTGGAACAAGAAACAAACACTGCTGGTTTCAGAATCACTTTTGTATTCTTGCCAAAATGAAAACAAACTTACAACTTGAGACATTTACAAACTGTATCCTTGTTACAACAGCACAAATCTAATATGTGCATTTGTACCATTACTTTTAAAATGTTATAACTGTACAAATCCAAGTGAACTTTTACCAAAAAGCATATAACAAATGTCAAAAATCGGAATAAAATGCTGTCGAGATATGTGACATGTGAAACCACAGTTGATGTGATGTCTGACACTGCTTGTTTTTGCACTAGTAGTCTGTCTGCACCAACTCTTGAATTTGCAGTGTGAAGTGCGTTGGTCAGATGTGCATCTGTGATAACAGATGTTAATTTGCTTTTCACATTGTTCATTTGGGACAAGTGCTGCTCACAATAGTACATGCTGCCAAAAAGTCCAGTAAACATCAAAGATTATCTTTGAGGAAAAATATACTATGATGCTTGGATCTATTTCTGTAGAAACAACTGGCCAAGACTCCACTGTAATTTAGCTCTAGAGTAAATAACTGACTTAAGATGGGGGTCTGCTAGAACCCCAGAAGTCAGAGTTGTAGATGCAATGGGGTACATCTTAGACTTTTTTTAAACTAATATTTGACTTGATGGCCTGATCAAAAAAATCATGAGTAAGGAAATATATTCAGCCTTTCTGGGAAAAATGACTGCCTTCATACGCCTACAAAAAGACAGTTATCGTCAGTGTACCACTCTGGTATTGGATTGGGATGAAAAGTAAATGAAAAAATGGTGAGGGGCATATGTTATACTGCTGAGGGTCCAGGAGAAGAAACCAAAGCACTTGGATAAAATCCACAAAGAGAAAAGGACTTCACGTACAAGGAATGAACAGCGAAAAACTGAACAGGAGAACCAAGTGCTGTTAAATGACAACACTACTCAGTGCAGCACCCTGCCAGTGAAATACTCTGCCAATGATCAGTTGTTGTCACACACATCCTGGCCAGGTCAGCACAGACATCTATGTATAGAGTGCACTGTTAATGCTTGACTGTTACATCAAGTGAAAAACAAATGCAAAGCCAGAAAAATAGATGCTTATTTTAAACAACTGATGACAGCACTGTCAGCCACTTCAATCCACAGACACTCCCTAATGGGTGGGTTTGGCATAATGGGCAAGGTTATTACCTCACAGACACAGTGCACACAGTTTGATTCTGAATTTGGACTGTTGGCTAGGCCCCTTGATGACCCATAAATGCTGTGTGTGTGTGTGTGTGTGTGTGTGTGTGTGTGTGTGTGTGTGTGTGTGTGTGTGCGTGCGTGTGTGTGTGTGTGTGTGTGTGTGTGTGTCAGAAAGGAAGGAATCCTTCTGTAAAAGCCTGCAACTTAGATGTCATATGTTTGATAATTTGACAAGGAGGCCACATATATTGGGGAACTGGTTAGCCATTTGTCATGCCTGCTACCCATGCAGGAACACCTCACCCCTGTGTTGTTGCCATGTAGGGATCTAGCGGGTGGTATTCCTCAATGGTACATAGCAGCATAAGGTTTGGTGCAGCTCAGTGAAGCATGTACACTCTAATGAAGCACATCCATGATATTCCACTAGATCTGCTTAGCGACTTGGCGACCATAGTTAAACTTTGAGTACTGGCCATGATGAATGACGTCCTATATTTCCCCACCCCAAAAGGATGATATGTTGCACCAGACAGAGATACAATGGAATAGTTTTGGAGAAAGGCAAGTAACATATCTGGTGCTAGGGTGCATGAATAAAGTAATATGAACAATAATTGCTACACAAGTACTGTAATAAAGAATGATACACCCCAAGAAGTAAACAGTAATATTACAGTGTCGCAGAAACAAAGTTCTTCAAGGGGCGAACTATGCAAGATTTCAGATTCAGATGAAAGAATATGTAAAGACATCAATGAAACTATGTCAGCTGAATACCCAAGTACTTTATGAACAAAATGCTGTAAGAATTACAAGTCAGGTTCAGGCTAAAGTAAAAATGTATGGCATGTGTTTTTCGGATTTCAAGTATAAAGTTCCACAGTCCACTTAAAATAATATAAAGGATTTCACATTATCAACTCACTCATTGCATTTTAAGTGTTCTTTCCTCATTTCACTGTCTTATAACCCCCAGGAATAGCTGGCCATAAGAAATTGTGCATATTCCCACATACTTTGTATTTGTGATGCACTGCCAACAAGACTGAATGAAAGAAAAAGTCCAGGTGTATAAATAGGAATGCTGAGGTAATATTTATGAGGTGGCTGGAATTCTTGCAGTTACTTCTCAAGTCTAAATTTAAATGTTTCATATAATAATGTAACTTAAAAATATAGTGTCTGTTCACTGTGTAAGAAATTATCCTCGTCCCTTAGCTACCAAATAAATGGCACATGTCCTGAGTGTTATGAGAACCCTATGTAGATCATATAAATTTCAGTTAAAGACAAATTTATCTATTTTCATTTGAAGCTTACTATCACAATTACATTTATCAAACTGGAACATGTTATATGTAATGTTACAGTACTGTGTAAATCAAACATGATCGTAGCAATATGTAATGTTACAGTACTGTGTAAGTCAAACATAATTGTAGCATTATGTAATGTTACGGTACTGTGTAAACCAAACATGATTGTAGTATTATGTAATGTTACAGTACTGTGTAAACCAAACATGATTGTAGCTTTATGTAATGTTACAGTACTGTGTAAATCAAACTTGATTGTAGCATTGACATGTGGAGTGATTATTTCTGATTGTGTAACCATATGAAAATAAGATTTTGGTTATGCAGGTAATCCAAACACTCACATTAACCTTGGGTGGTCTTGTTCTTTCAAACTTCTAAAGATGTAAACCCAAGTTAAGTTAAAACTAAGTTGAGCCCCCCCCCCCCCACGTTCCATAAACTAAATTTAAGAAGGTTTTTGTTTGCTTGTTTGTTTTTTAAGACCTAAAGCTTTGTATTGTAATAGGAGAACACAACAGCATTCTGATAAATGTTGTAAATGCACCATCAAGTCTGTGCATCTTTTCTGGTTTATTAGCTTTTGTTTTAGAACTAGAACCTCAGAACTGGAGAAGTTATTCAAGCGAAATCTTAATGTGTACAGAAAGAAATATTTTATGTCTACTCCACCAGTAATGGTTTCCAGACACAAGCTTACTACATTATGATGGTTATTGTGTTGACATTTGCCTTATTCTTCTTGTGATATAGACTTTTTCATTTGTGAGAGTTGCTGTGTAGTGAAGCTGAAGCCAGATGTGCAGAGCATAGTATCAGTCCTCGTACTGGAACTCCTCTATGGCTGGGTATGGCTCTTGTTTGAAACTTTCCCTTTCCTACTGAGAGCTGGTCTACACCTTTGTGCTAAGGTATGCACTCTGAATTCACTGAATTCATCTGACACTGCTTCTTGTCACACTATGAGGGACATCAGTGTAACCTTTAAAAAGTTAGACACGGTTGTTTTTTTTCCTTTTTTTCTACAGAGGTGTAGCTATTCCTACCATTTATCACAGAAAAGATTAACTTTGCTGTTGTCACATCATTTCATATGCTTGCCCAAAAATGTATATTGCTGTGTGAATTAGAGTAAAGGCAAGGTGGGACCCAAAGCAACTGTTCAAGAAATAGCAAAGAAGCTCTGAAGACATTTTGTCCATGCTCTATAGATGTTTGTTTTCGAGCTCCTATGTTTAATTATTACATACAGTGGATATAAAAAGTTTACACACCCCTGTTAAAATGCCAGGTTCTTGTGATATAAAAAATGAGACCGCAATAAATCATTTCAAAACTTTTCCCACCTTTAATATGGCTTGTAACCTGTGCAATTCAATTTAAAAAAAAAAACAAATCTGTTAGGGGGAAAATATAAAAAATAAAAAATGTACAATAAAACTGGTTGCATAAGTGTGCACACTCTTAAACTAATATCTTATTGGGTAGGAGTCTGTCAGCATGGCACATCTTGACTTGGCAATATTTGCCCACTCTTCCTTGCAAAAGAGCTTCAAATCTGTCGTATTGCAAAGGCATCTCTTATGCACAGCTCTCTTCAGGTCACCCCACAGATTTTCTATTGGATTTAGGTCTGGGCCATTCCAAAACTTAACTTTTCTTCTGGTGAAGCCATTTTTTTTTTGTTGATGTGGATGTATGCTTGGGGTCATTGTCATGTTGAAAGGTGAAATTCCTCTTCATCTTCATCTTTCTAGCAGACACCTGAAGATTCTAAGCCAAAACTGACTGGTATTTGGAATTGTTCAGAATTCCCTCCACCTTGACTAAAGCCCCAGTCCCAGCTAAAGAAAAGCAACCCAAAAGCATGATACTGCCACCACCATGCTTCACCGTGGAGATGATGTTCTTTTGGTGATGAGAAGTGTTGTTTTTGCACCAAATGTACCTTTTGGAATTGTGGCCAGAAAGTTCAACCCTGGTCTCATCAGACCATAGCACATTTTCCCACATGCTTTTGCGAGACTTGATGTATTGTTTTGTAAATTTTAGCCAGGCCTGGATGTTTTTCTGTGTAAGAAAAGGCTTCCGTCTTGCAACCCTACCCCATAGCCCAGACATATGGAGAATACGGGATATTGTTGTCACATGTAGTACACAACCAGTCCTTGCCAGAAATTCCAGCAGCTCCGTCAGTATTTCTGTAGGTCTCTCTGCAGCCTTCCTGACCAGTTTTCATCTTGTCTTTTCATTAATTTTTGAGGGATGTCCAGTTCTTTGCAAAGTCACTGATGTCCATATTTTCTCCATTTTTTGTTGACTGTCTTCACTGTGTTCCATGGTATATCCAATGCTGTGGAAATTTTTTTGTACCCTTTTCCTGACTGATACCTTTCGACAATGAGATCCCTTTGATGCTTTACAAGCTCTCTGTGAACCATGGCTTTGCTGTAGCATGCAGCTGGGTAAATGTCAGGAAAATCCTACTAGGACAGCTGAACTTTATTTGTGGTTAATCAGAGTCTCTTTAATCGATGGCAGGTGTGTACCCAAGAAGACAGAATGTTGTAATTAAATCAAAAGGTGTGTCAACAAAGTAATAGTTTAAGGGTGTGCACACACAGCAAAGTATTAGTTTAAGGGTTTGCAGACTTATGCACCCAGCATACTGTCAGTTTTTTATTTTTTACATTTTTTCCCTAATGGATTTATTTGTTTTTAGATTGAATTGTACAGGTTATAGGTCACATTAAAGGTGGGAAAAGTTTTGAAATGATTTATTGTGGTTTCATTTTTTTATATCACAAAAACCTGGCATTTTAACAGGGGTGTGTACACTTTTTATATCCACTGTAAATACTTTTACCTTGCAGTTTACAACCCCCATATTTATGGCATTTGGTGATAGGAAACCATCCTGAGGTCACCCCCAGAATCAATGTATATGAGTCTGAGGGCCACATCTGGGATTTCCAACTAGTCTGTATTGGGTCCTCACAACCGATGACAACAGTTGCTTGACTTAAAAAACATTAATTTTTCTTATCTTACCTACTGGCCCTCTGTAATTGTATTACTAGGACATGGATTCACTTACTGTATCCCCACCATCCACCTTTGCTATGAAGTACATCACCCATTTGCTGGACATGTTTTTCTGTCCCTTAGCTAAGAGGCACTTTTTTGACTGATACTATAAGTCAAGGTCATTGTTACCAGACCTAAAAGAATTAATTTGTGCATCTTTTAATATAAATGATAATGCGTTATACAATACATTCTTACCTTTGTGAGTTTGCTGCAGTCATAATTAGTTTTTATTTGTATTGTATTAAAATGTTATGACCACCCATGTCAAATTTTATAGCAATACGCAGTACCATAATCTTTGAAAAGTACAACTTGTAAACATATTTTCCACCAAAGACAGGAATGTTTTCAGCTGGGGGTTATTCTCACTGCAAATGTTATCGTTAAGAACAGACTAGCTGTCATTAATTTTGATCTATGTTCATTCCATCATTCAAAACTGGAAATTGTAATTGCTTTGTTGCTTCTCAGAAAGCAAATGTGCTATCAGAAATGAACCCAAAAAGGAAAGAAAAGAATTAGGCCAACCACTGAGTATAATTCCCCTTTTGGTATGTATGTGTCCAAATACATGCAACAACTAGAACACCCACAGATAACCTTATTAAAAGGAAACAAGGCCTAAAAAGTATGTCTTACATGGACCGACTCAAAGCCCTGTTACTATACTCTGTATTCTACAACGTGCTAAGAGGTGACCTGTATCTGGCATACAGGGTATTCCCTGACCCAATACTGATGGACCTACTGCACATCAGCATGTCAAATGGCATCAGTAATACTCTGTCCAGGGATATAAACCTCCTCTGCAACATCAACAGAACAGTTTGGAAGGGCAGGTATATCTTACAGAGCATAACACTGCTCTGGAACAGACCCCCCCCCATCCACATAAAACAAAGTTCATCCCCGTCCATATTCAAGAGTGCAACTTAGATCTATGGATGGGAAACTGAAAATGTACCTCAAGACTGCCCCCTGTACTACTAATGTATGAAAGCAGCTCCTAAACGCTTTGCCCCATTCTAGGTCCCCTCAAAGTATCTATGGCATGATCCCAGTTAGTCTCACTATGGATGATATATAATTATCAACCATGGAATGAGTAAGGCCGATCTGACAGCAAAAGGGATAGATTAATTCAAGCACCATAAGGGAAATTGGCTAGGATTAAAATGGCCCACAAAGGCTGCTACTCTAGTATTTCCCTATGACCATGTAGGTGCGTTCACTTTTTTCATAAAGTGCACATATCTTTCTGTTTCTAGGTTCAGAACAGTGTAACTAATGTCACCAAATTTAAGAGAAAGTAAATTGAAAATTATAAATAAAGGAAACATATGGCCTTTCAGCATTTTATTGTGTTCTACTGTGACTTCATTTTTATATATGTTTTTCCTTGTTTTACTTGCATTTTGTTTATTCATTAGGTTTAAGGCCTCTTTTCAGTGGAGATTGGAGGTGGTGTTCATATTGACTGAGAGAAATTTACCCAGGGCACAGGGGAACTTTCCCTACTCATCTCTCTCAACTGTTTTGTTCAAGTATTCTGGACAAAACCAATTATAATGGATGGACAAAGGTCCAAAATCAGGGACAATTTTTAGAAAATTACTTTAACTTGAAAAGTTGCTAGAATAACAGGGTTTATATTAGCACACATTTTCTGAAGGATATGGAATCAAAAATTTGAATGTCTATCATTATTTAGTGACTTCAGTCCTCAATGGTCTGCTAGAAAACCATAGACTTTTATGAGGAACACACCAAAAATATGAGGTGAAAATTTAAACAGTCTGTGAAAATCTGAACTAAGAGGTATGCCCATATGTTTTTTGATGCGTCATGCGATCGTTGGTATCCATTGGAACTACAAAAAGTTCAGTGTAGTAGGGCTTCTGTTTAATATCTTTTTTCTTAATTTTCTGTGTCCAGAAATTTTAACTTTTTGTCATTTAGGCAGGCTAGGAGAAATAAGTGTGTGCTTGCCTGGAATGCTTTCTTTATTAATTTATGCTAGTCCCTTATACTGAGATGAAATTTGTTAAACTTTGTAGGTTTTAACACTCAGCCCACATAGTAAGAGACAAACTACAGATGCTTCCTAACCATTGGTGCACTCCGTTATTTTTTTTACTCTTTATAATAATTGTATTATGTTACTCTAATTTGTTTATTTATTTTGTACTAAGTTTGATCATACATTGCATAGTTTGTCTTAATCTATTACTACTCTTTCTGTGAAATAATGTTTTGAGCATATCCTTTGAACTATTCATTTAGTGCTCCATTTTCTTTTTTAAAGGGGGTGTCATCTTGACCTGTTATCATTGAGACACTTTTTGTCACATCCCCTGCCTGCTTTCTTTCTTCAAGACTATACATACTGTATCTTTGCCCTGCCTGCTTTCTTTCTTCAGGACTATACATACTGTACCTTTGCCCTGCCTGCTTTCTTTCTTCAGGACTATACATACTGTACCTTTGCCCTGCCTGCTTTCTTTCTTCAGGACTATACATACTGTACCTTTGCCCTGCCTGCTTTCTTTCTTCAGGACTATACATACTGTACCCTTGCAACCTTTATATGACCTGTGGTGCAGACCTTTTACAATTTTGCTGCTTTCCTCTGAACTGGCACTTTGAATTATGTCTTTAAAAATGAGTTCTGCAGAACTGTGTACAATATGCCAGATGTGAAAACAACCAGCTATTGAAATAAGGATATAATAACTTATTGCCCACAGATGAGGGTGATATATCTTCCTTGCATCCCAGTGCTCCCCAAGCCTTCCTTGTTTCCTCTTTCATACCGCTACCTTGATTATTTGATGCGATCACTCCTAAATCTCTTTCCTCATTTGGTTTTTCTGCATAATACTCATCCCCACACACACAAATTCTTTTAAGATTAAGACAGTACACCAGTTTTGTGACATTTTGCTCATGTCCACTACACTCATACTGTTTAAGGTATATTCAAAATGTGAAAATATTAAAAAAAAAATTGCTTAAAGTTATATGCCTAAGTACCAGATATATTCTGTTTAACAATATGTGCAGACAACCTTATCTTTTAGTACCATTCAAAATGGAAGTTGGTATTGTTTTTAACTGCTAGTCCTGAAAGGGAAAGTGGGATTAAGGTGTACCCACTCCTTTATAAATGGTATTAACATAAAGTAAGATTTGCAGATATGGAATAGCCCTGAAGGGTCCGGCTTGTCTTAAACTTTACATTGTTTTAATTTATTTATTTATTGAGATTTGTTTAAAGGGAAAGTCCAGCTGCATAATTTTGTCCATTTTCAGTGGATGCCCAGGGAGAAAAGCTCCACAAATATAAGAAAAGATCTCTCTCTCTCTCTCTATATATATATATATATATATATATATATATATATATATATATATATATATACATATATATATATATATACATATATATATATATATTTATACATATACACATATATATATATATATATATATATATATATATATATATATATATATGTATATATATATATATATATATATATTATGTATGTATATATATATATATATATATATATATATATATATATATATATATATATATATATATATATGTATATAAAAAACAAACAAAAAAATCTTGAAGAATTTGTAGTAATCACCAGACAGGAAACTTTATTTGTAAAAAATCCTTAACGCTGAAATTGTACAAAGTGTTTTCGTCTGAGTGTCACCCAGTCTTCTTCATAAATCAAAACAATTAACAATGATAATTGCACCTATATACCCTAAACTTGATTGACAATTAAGCCAATAGATTTATTGAATCACTTGACAATTAACTAATAATTACTGAAGTGGTGAGGAAATGAAATACATAGGAAAAAGACATGTACCCGACTTCACAACATTTAAAACCATACATATATATGTATAAACACTTAAACCCAACAACATTAATAAATATCGTAGACTTTATAAATGTATTATGTGAAAATGAAATTATTATAAAGATAAAACAACACAAATTGCTAATATAATATAATAAATATAGTTTAAAAACATGAGAAATAATAAATGCAATGCAATGATTTACAGTTTAACCGATTTTAGTTTAAGAAGTGATAAAATAGAAATGGAATCATTAAGTCCTGTAATGTATAATGTATATACATAGGTGAATAACATATTATAATATACTGTAAATACATAGATTTATACAAATATTAATACATATATGACATTTAGAATAATGCACATATACCATCATTAAAGCAAGATAGATACACTATTAGCAAGATAAGTACACTATTATGTAGCACCGAAATGTGCTGACGTAACTGTGAGAGTTTATGACTTACAAAACAAATGTCAGAGTGGAACATTCAAAGAGCTGACACTCTCCCCTCCATTCTCCTCCTCCTTATAGGTTCATAGGTGTGTACTAGGCTAATGGTCCTGGAGCCTTTACAAGCCTAGCCCATAGGATTACCCTGGCATCGTGCCATCCGACCTTAGTTCCCAGTGCCTCTGTCGAGTAAAGCCACTGGAGTGATCCCCGGGTTGATAGGTTCACTAAGTAAGCATTTGTTAGAGGGGATAAGTGGAGCAGATGTTGGATACAGGACAAATAAAGAATGAAATCAAAATTAAGCGTTAAGGAAGTAAGGAAACTGAGAGAGAGGATGTGTATAGGTATTAGAGGAAGAGAAGCTGCCGTTATTAGCCAGGTGAGGGGTGTGTACAAAACTAGAAGTTTCAGAGGCCTCCTGTTGTGAAATGTGAACTTTTTAAGTTATGATGTTTATGTTCAGGAAGGTAAGTATAGCAAAATAATGCCATTTATTGCCTGATTTGTTGATTACATTTGTTAATGTTCTACAGCATGGTCCCTCTTCAGTTTAGTTTTGCTTTCCTTCCATTTATATTCTCAGTTTTCAAGGGTTGTTTGATTTTGCTGGGATTTTGAACTGAAATGTTTGAGTTATCATTCAGTCTAGCCAAGTCTCACATATTCTCATCTTTTCTAAGCCTTCTTATGTACTATCCATCTGAATATTTTTGCATTATCTGTTGAAGGTACATTTAAGTTTCCAAACATTGTGCAGTGCTGCTACTGAAGACATTGAAATGATCGTTACTCTATACTGACCTCTTTGGTGTCCAACTTCTCACCATCCCCATCATCTAAGTTGACTCTTTTTATTAGATCTCCTGTGTGCTGTTGCCTTGCCAATATTTTATCTCTTCAACTACTGTAGGACCTACTCCAAGATTTTGTAACTTGTCCTCTAACCTTTTGTCTGGTTCTGTGTAAAAATGCCTTAGTAACATTTGAGTAAGTCATATCCATGCCCACTTTCTGATCTACTATTTATTACCTTGTCAAATAACTCTTAACAAATTTGTACCTCATAAAATTCCTGTTATAAGTTCATGTTACCATGGATTCCATGAATCATTGGTAGAATTATTTCTTTTAGAACTGATTCCATGATGTTTCTAAAGAATAAAGTCAAAACTGATAGGACATTAGTTTCATGTCGAGGTCTTGCTCTGCTATGCTGTAACAATCACACTGCTGCCATCCACCCATGTTTTACTGTCCTTAATCTCACACATGTTTTCCTGGGTCAGGACTCTTTACACAGTGAGTTCTGGAAGTAAGTGGTGATGGCTTTGTGTGTTAAAAATTTGCCACTAAGGGAGCAGTCCCCAGAGGGTTCTGCTGCGGTCTTATATAGACTGTGAGAAAGCTGCATATGAACTGAATTATAAGAATTTCTGAGATGAGTTTGCAAAAGTGGAAAATGCCTATGTTATTAAAACTAAAATGCAGCAATTAAAACAAGCTGAGAGAAAGGTGTGGGCTGCTATTTGTGTAATTTCTGTATCACAGGCTAATGACTCTGCTAATTATGCTGAATTTCCAGCACTTCATATTAAAAAATAAAATGTCTTCACATCCTAGGCAGTCTGTAAGTGCTTACAGAGAATATGAAATTAGTACTCTAAATAGTTTCTAAAATTTGGCGCTAAGCTACATGGATGTGTGTGAAAAACCTACGCCAAACCATAAGTAGCTGTTCACCTGGACATCTTCATGCTAAAAATGCTCCTTAACAAAACAAGATTCCCTTTAAGGTTACATTCACAATTCTTCATAAAGGTTCATACAGTGATTGTGATGAAATCATGTTTTTAATACTTTTTGCTTGATTGCTTCATTTTACTGTCTTTAATGTGGATACACTCATAAGCACATGAAGGGGTTCTTTAACTGAAGATACGAGTAACAACCCCTTATTTTCTTCAGCAGTAGAGAAAAGCATTCAGCGACTGTCAGCACAAATGATACCACGTGGTATACAATGCTTACGTGAGCTGCCAAAGTTTTACAGACGTTTCTCTTCATTCTCGGTTTCATGATTCACCTCCTTGGTGTAGACAAGGTTTTGCTACCCATGTCCCAGTTTGTTTGGCTTGGGAAAAACTAAACAAAATTCCGTTTTTTTTCCCCTTTTTTTCTGAACCAGCACTAGGAGGCCTGATGACTGTCAATGTATTGTATGGGGGTGAGCTGGGGGGGTGGGGGTGGATTGAGCATGGAAGGCTAGACCCACCCAGTGTTCCTGGAGCAGAAATAAGCTGTTTTCAAGGGAACAACATAATAGAAAGCTATATTTTTCAGTCACTATTTATTATCAGCTATGAATTTTAACTTGCCCGTGTTGCTGATATCAGATGTTGCTTATTAATTCATTCACTGATTCATTTTGTTAACCAGGTAGGCAGACCAAATAAGAGACTGTCTTCAGCCATGACATGAGGTACAAAGGAACAGCAAATTGTGACTTATTTACTTAACCAATTCTGTACACAAAAGGGTAAGTAACTATAGTGGCATTTTAGAGAGAATACAAAGACTTTGACAGTAACATGACTTTAGAATAAGATGCGTATGATAGTGCCAAAGTATACATGAAGTTGTGCAATTTAGAAAAAGATCCAACATTTTCTTATAGAAAAAAACATTAAACATGAATTGTACCATTTACAAACAATCCCCACAGTTACCTATGCCAAAGTGTTTATATTTATTATAGATCTTAAAGGCTGTTCAACTGTTAGCCTCTTAAGAAGCCTAACCTTACATTCCAATGGTATTTTTTATCCTTTGTATCTGCATATGAATAATGTAAAGGCAGAACAGGGAGGCAGAAAAAAGGAACTGTTGGGACATTTACTTGTTGCCACTATCCTTGAGGGACATGGGTGCTAAACCAGGGGTGAATTTGTAGTTTCTCATCCTTTTGTCCAAATTGTATTTGAATAGAGTAAGAAATACTTTACTTTATGTGGAGTTGAAGGCAGTTCCTTAGAAGAGGTATTCTCTGTAATATATGCCTATCCCTTCAAAATCTTCTGTTTATGTTACAAAAGGGAGTGAGATCCTTTGAGCAGGTATTCATGCTACTGTTGGACTTGCAAATGTGTAATCGGTCGGACAGGATAGGGGCTGTTCAGGCTTGCCTCTTAGCAGCCTGTATGATACCAGGTAGAGGGGCAAGGAGACAGTATGTATAGTTTCTGTGATTTAGGCCCTTGATTTTTTTGTGAGAAAGTACTTTGGACAGGTGTATACAAAATGGGGCATTATATTCAATGATCAACCTAATGAGAGATGAGTGCAGTGAAATAATTACATCTCTGGACCGTGTCACCATACCTTTAGATGTAAGCTGTGCTATGAAAAAGGACTTCCTTACAATAGTGGATACGTAGTAATCAGAGACAGTTCGTCAACAATGGCTCCCAGATCCCTGACTACAGGATCAACTTTCAGGGGTGTGGTGTCAAAGTGATAGTTACAAGGGAAAGAATATGACTGTACATTTCTTGGCATTTACTTTTAGTCCATGGTCTTGACTCCAGCTATTGGTTTGGGAGAGATTCTCTAGGAGGATTTTGGTATTCTCTAGGGAGTTTATGATAGGACCGAGTTTGCCATTAACATTTGCTTTGATCTCCGAGAAGTAAATGCCAAAGAGAAGTGGCCCAAAGACTGGACTCTGGGTTATGGTACTAGTGAGGATTCTTTTGGAGGAGGTAGGTAGAGCTGTTCACCCTAATTTCCTAGACTCAGTTTGTTATCCAGCAGGTTGCATAGGTATTAACTTTTAACTAGGTGAGCTTATCTAGGATACCCGAGTGTGGGATGGTGTTGAATGTCTTTGAGAGGTCTAGGTATGTTGTGTGTAGTGATTTCTCCTCATTCCTTTCTTCACTAGCTTCTCAGTGAAGTTGACCATGTTAAGTAGGCAGGATGTGCCCTTGACAAATCTGAAGTGGCTTGGGTCGAGAGTTTGCAAGTTACCCACGTCCTTATTTATTAATTTCATAATGATCCCTTCCACAACCATACAGATGAGGCTGGTCAGGCTTATGGGTCTATAGTTGAATGGGTCTATTGATGCCCCACCTTCTGTGCAAGGGGAATTACTATTGCTGTTCTCCTGTTTGGAGGCTGATATTGAATAACCTGTGTAGGGGGTCTGATAAGTAATGCTTCAGGCTAACCGATAGGCAGCACAGTGGCCCTACAGAAGTAGTGTTCTTGGCCTTGGATAGTGCCTTGAGGACTTCTTGTTAGGAGATTTGGGGGGAGGGGGCATAGATGCAGGGATATGATATTGGAATATAGAGGAGAGAGGGATGGATGGAGGGGGGGAGGGAGGGAGGTGAAGTTTGAACTGAATTTCTCTGCTTCTATATTGGCTATGCCCTCTGGGTTTAAGTATGTGATATCCTTTACTATTGGCTATATACAGTGCTGGGCATTGTTTCTGATATTTCTACCATAGTGAGAGAAGTTTTTGTGGTAATCCTTCACCTACATGATTATTTTTTACCTTGTGTCTGGCTTTGGTTGATTTGTTCAGGGTCCAGAATAACTTATGTTTGCAAGAGTGTTATGGGCATCTTGAGAGTAAACATTATTTTTACATGCAATGAGTGTTTTTTTGTTTCTAATGGTATACAGCCTGTTTAAATTAGGACTCTATCACAGTGGTTTATTATTTAAATTTGGCATAGCATTTACTTCTGAGGTGGGACAAGTGCATCTGTAGAAATATTTGCACGTGTACAGCATTTGGCCGTAAAGGATTCTGCATAAGCAGTAGAGTCATCAGGGTAGGAGGGGCTTTGGAATTTAGCCAAGTCATCACTCAGGTTTAGTAGAATAGCCTTGCCATAATCTCTGAATAACAAGTTATTGTCAGTTTCTTCCAGCTTCAGTCTTAAGGTGAATGTGACTTTGTGGTCCAAATTGATCAGGGAGGAAGCTGCCCCATATTGGTAAAGAACAAGTCTGGGATTTTAACACCTTCGGTTGTTTTGCAGACTAACTTGTCCAGAGACTTTGTATTGATGAAGTTCAAAAATTTCTGGGAATACATATTTGCAGATGTACAAGTCTCTCATTTAATGGAGGGGTAGTCAGTCTCCTAGGACAATAGTGTTTGGCTCCCTGCATAGGGGCTTTATACTGGTTAGGCAGGAGTTATGGGCTGAAGGGGCACAGAGGAGGTTCTATAATTATTTGTGACATTATTAGGGATGTTGTTAATAGTAAGTTGGATATGAAGTTCTAGATTATCTTGTATAATGAATCTGAGGATGATTTTTTAAAACCTGGATACACTGACGACTTTAGTGCCTTAACATAATGTGGTGGGACTGAATCCGTGGTGGGCATTAAACCCCTGCACTGATGGTGTGCTGTTATTTGTCTTGAACCAGGTCTCTGTGATGATGCATGTATCAGTCTGTTCCAGACAAGAAGCAGTTTTAGCGTGTGGTGGTTTTTTGTTAAGGCAGCTAGCACTGAGCAGTAATACCGTTTATGTTATTCGTATTCTGTTTTGTTATGTTGGAAAGACTGACTTTGCCTAAAAAGACATTGTGGGGGTGGGCAAGTTTTCAGTCAATATATTAAATCCTTGGGGGGGATAGTTGAATCTATAGGACTGTTTACTATTACCGGCTGATTTAAACTGTACTTCCTTAGAATGACACTAGACGCTAACCCAGGTGTTGAAATCAATAAATCTTGTGTTCGTACTGTTGCATCATTCTTGGTGATGCTGGAATGCTACTGAAGGCAAGGTTCATACCTGCCCCAAACACATATTCTGAGAGCTCCAACATGTCTCTTCAGATAGTCCAGGGAGGTACATATTACGTCATTTACACCCACATTCACTATGACTGTGTCATATCTGTACTTGTGGTGCAAGGACTCAAGTACATGTGTGATATGGCAAATCCTGGCACCTGATAAACAGTGAATGTGACCCTTTCTTTGCACAGCCTGGTGAGTGGTACATCAGTATGCCATAATATGGAGTCACGTCTGACTAGGACATTTAATTGTGGGGAGGTTTGCTTTATGGGCTTTTGAACTGAGTCAGTATGACTATTAGATATATGTTTTGCAGTGGGTGCTGTCTGTGTTGTCTGTTTATGAGGTTGCTAAAGGTACTTGTTTCTTTGGGTTATATTCAGGGGCTTTTGTGGTTTAGGTATGTTACCTTTAAGTTTTCATGTTTGGCCTGAGCTGTATGTGATTTGTTTAGTGTGATGTTGAGTGGTGCTGACAACCTGCATGTTTTTTGTCATGGCTTCATGTGAGAGCTTTGCCTGTATAACTACATCTCTCACACAGCGTCATCCTGTTTAAATATTAGATGGGTGTCAGTAAACATGAGACAATTGCTACAGTTTTTAACTGGAGGTGCCATCTCTTTGGTAGTGGAGATAATGCTGGTCACAACTGAGCTGCACTTGGGTAGAAATCAATGATTTTTCTCAGCAGAAGCAAAAGAGTAGCACTAGTCCTAAGCTACTTCCTTAGGATTAGTATTACCCACATGTTTATGGGTTCAGTACACTTGCTGTATTCTTCTTTTACTGGAGACCATGGATAGAACCAGCTCATATTAAAGTCCCATACAAGACTGATTTTCCCATGATGCTTTGCTTTCAAGAAGTTCAGTGAATTTCTCATTTCTTTTAAAGTTGATTTTGTGGCTAGTGCTTGTTGCTGTGACATTAACTTTATTTTTGCTTTAATGTTTGGGGTTGAGTGCATCCACGTAAACTGTGGTACTTAAGAGGTTGTCTGGTTAAGATAACATGATAGCTGTTTAAAGCTTGAGTGATCTATACAACATGCACAGGTCATTCTTTTCGATGAAGATTACAGAATGTACTTGCCCTATTTCTTTTCAGCATGCAGTGCAATGTATGTTACAAGCAATAGCCAGTGAAGTGAAGCTCAGTGGTTATATCTTTATGTCATTCCTGGTGTACAGTTACACACATATTCAGCAGATCTGCAGAAGAGTACAGAAGTTACATTTGACTGACTTCTATGTCTGCCTCTGGAAAATTGCCTACCTGCCTTCATCCACTTATATCAAGCTTCCTTGAATACCTCATTTAACTTGCATCGCGACACTCTCCTGAAAAGTACTATTGCCATAAAGTCTTACCTAAACCTTCCTGTTCCATTTACCACCTGTGCTTCTAATCTTTAACTACAGATTTACTGTTTTCTCATTCTGCCTGTGCTGTATCTGTAAGCATCCATAGTACTATAATGCGTTTGCCATTCTCTAAACATTTGTCGTCCTTCATGGCCCTTGCAGACCACATCTCTGTGCTTCGATCAGACTGTTGCCCTTTTGCCTGAGTGGCCTACAGAACTTAACATATTATTTCACATGGGGCATCATCCAGTATTCATTACATGGAAAAATATACATTATGTCCTTTGTCTTTATTCCATTCAAATTACTAGGACCAGGACCAGTCCTAGTAAGCAATGACCACAAAGCAGAAAGCTGTTTAAATAGGGTGGTAGTCCCATCACTGGATGCATAATGTTACATCTGTCACATCTCCCATTCACATCAGGGACCAGATTAGCATTGCCAGGCCACCTGCCATCTAGTCACTGGAGTAAGGGAGGAAAGCAAACAGACTGCACCTCATCTAGCAGTCAGTCTTTCTTTGCAATAACTGGCCTATACAGACGCACGCATTTATAAAATATAATAGGAGTGTATTATACTATTTTTGGCACAGTATGCCTAGTCACACACTGTTTACTAAATTATGTGGATTAGTTGCCCATGCAACCATTGGTTTGGTGAGTTTTCCTCAGCATGATTGGTATTCCCTCTTCACATTTTTAGTGTGTTTTCCTCAGCATGATTGGTATTCCCTCTTCACATTTTTGGTGAGTTTTCCTCAGCATGATTGGTATTCCCTCTTCACAGTTTTGGTGAGTTTTCCTCAGCATGATTGGTATTCCCTCTTCACATTTTTGGTGAGTTTTCCTCAGCATGATTGGTATTCCCTCTTCACATTTTTGGTGAGTTGTCCTCAGCATGATTGGTATTCCCTCTTCACATTTTTGGTGAGTTGTCCTCAGCATGATTGGTATTCCCTCTTCACATTTTTGGTGAGTTGTCCTCAGCATGATTGGCATTCCCTCTTCACATTTTTGGTGAGTTTTCCTCAGCATGATTGGTATTCCCTCTTCACATTTTTGGTGAGTTTTCCTCAGCATGATTGGTATTCCCTCTTCACATTTTTAGTGAGTTTTCCTCCACATGATTGGTATTCCCTCTTCACATTTTTGGTGACTTTTCCTCCGCATGATTGGTATTCCCTCTTCACATTTTTGGTGAGTTTTCCTCCGCATGATTGGTATTCCCTCTTCACATTTTTGGTGACTTTTCCTCCGCATGATTGGTATTCCCTCTTCACATTTTTGGTGACTTTTCCTCAGCATGATTGGTATTCCCTCTTCACATTTTTGGTGAGTTTTCCTCTGCATGATTGGTATTCCCTCTTCACATTTTTGGTGACTTTTCCTCCGCATGATTGGTATTCCCTCTTCACATTTTTGGTGACTTTTCCTCCACATGATTGGTATTCCCTCCACATTTTTGGTGACTTTTCCTCAGCATGATTGGTATTCCCTCTTCACATTTTTGGTGAGTTTTCCTCAGCATGATTGGTATTCCCTCTTCACATTTTTGGTGAGTTTTCCTCAGCATGATTGGTATTCCCTCTTCACATTTTTGGTGAGTTTTCCTCAGCATGATTGGTATTCCCTCTTCACATTTTTGGTGAGTTTTCCTCAGCATGATTGGTATTCCCTCTTCACATTTTTGGTGAGTTTTCCTTAGCATGATTGGTATTCCCTCTTCACATTTTTGGTGAGTTTTCCTCAGCATGATTGGTATTCCCTCTTCACATTTTTCGTGAGTTGTCCTCAGCATGATTGGTATTCCCTCTTCACATTTTTGGTGAGTTTTCCTCAGCATGATTGGTATTCCCTCTTCACATTTTTGGTGAGTTTTCCTCAGCATGATTGGTATTCCCTCTTCACATTTTTGGTGAGTTTTCCTCAGCATGATTGGTATTCCCTCTTCACATTTTTGGTGAGTTGTCCTCAGCATGATTGGTATTCCCTCTTCACATTTTTGGTGAGTTGTCCTCAGCATGATTGGTATTCCCTCTTCACATTTTTGGTGAGTTTTCCTCAGCATGATTGGTATTCCCTCTTCACATTTTTGGTGAGTTGTCCTCAGCATGATTGGTATTCCCTCTTCACATTTTTGGTGAGTTTTCCTCAGCATGATTGGTATTCCCTCTTCACATTTTTGGTGAGTTTTCCTCAGCATGATTGGTATTCCCTCTTCACATTTTTGGTGACTTTTCCTCCGCATGATTGGTATTCCCTCTTCACATTTTTGGTGAGTTTTCCTCAGCATGATTGGTATTCCCTCTTCACATTTTTGTCCGTACTCTCATTGTTCCTTTTCAGCGTCTCTTTCTCTCTGTGTTTTTTTTAGTTTCCACCAGAGTGCCCTTCAGACAGTAGTACTGCTGCTTAGAGAGAAGCACTGGATCAATAACTGTAGAATGGCAAGGTGTGAGCAAATGTCTCTTTGTATGATCCGCTTACTGCTTTTAAGTCCCACTTATGACCAGAGTCACATTTTCTGGCTGACAGATGTGGGGTACATCATTCAGGAAAATTAAACCCCAGTCATTACTGAAGTTAAAACATAAACTGTGTTTTAAAATCTAAGTATTCATAGTTTGATAATCCCCATTCCACAGCCATCTGTTTCTAGCGATGGAAATATGTCCAGATTATACCAAGAATAACGTATGTTGCAAAGTGTATCCATTACACAGTGTTGCTCTAGCATGTAAATGTTGCTGTTACTGCATTTATTTATGTAATGTTTTCATTTCTCCAAGTATTTTGGGTTTCTAATACCATCACGGGAATGGACCCCATTCCTAAGTCAAAGTATGATTAAAGTTTGCAAAATTAATATCATGTCAGTCTTTGATGTTAGCCAAAAGTGCTCTTTGTAGCACCCGCAATGTGCCCTGAGTTGACTGCTTCTGTAATTCCCACAGGGTTATATGTATCGGTACCATATCTAAATATGACTGTAAATTCTTTTTTGTAAGACCCATTGCTCCTGGTACTTTTGGAACTTTCTGGGTATCCTTCTTCCACACTGCCTGCAAATCCTGGTATTTTATGACTTTGTGTCTCTCTGTACATAAGACACTGTATTCACTGGGTGTAGCAATTTTGATGATCAGTGCTACTTTTGTCATCTTTCCATGGACTACTGTGTCTGGTTTTCTCATATTTATTTTTTGAAGTGTTGGTAATGGATAATCCCATGTGATATAACTTCATTGTTCTCTATAATGCTTTGTGGATCATATTTCCAATGCTTCTCCATTACTTCAGTATTGTAATGCTTGCACAATCCCCAAGGCAACAGTCTTGCCGCATTATTATGCCTTCCAGTATACAGGTCCTCTGCTGTTAGTGTATCACAGAACCCTAGAGATTTGTATATCTTTGCACCCTAATCCACAGTGAACCTGGTGTTTTCTTTATTAGTATACAACACCCAGCAACAGGCTGTATGACTGCTTGTAGATCTTTTTTTACAGAACCTGGATTTGTCTGTTTCTCCCACATGTTCAATGGACTTTGCAAACCAATATACTGTATATTTAGTCCACAAACCTCGGCCACCAATATTAACCTTTCACCTTTTATTTTAAATTCACCTCTCCTTAGCCATCCTGATCAATATGGGGTTATACCAGGAATTTTCTGTACTTGCAACTATATTTATGGCTTTTTTCTTATGTCTTGCCTTCTTACCTGATCCTTTTCCTATTCTTTCTTTTGTTTTTTGCACATTCAGTTGCTGGCTGATTTTTCCTGGTATAATTTCCATTCCTGCTGGTTACTGATATGCTTCTGCTAAACTAAGCAGGGAGGTCATCTTAGACTTGTTCTCTTTATATTTTTAAAACTTTCACTGTACATGGATCTCGTGAGATCTGCATATATGTATGCAGTCTTACGAATGCAGATCTATATGTGTAATCAGTTTTTAGGAGGCCCATACCTCCTTCAGAATGAGGAATATATAATCTTGGTATATAGTGATTTTCATATATCATTTGATAAGTTTGAAGCATTTTTCTTGTTTCCCTGTCCAGCTGATCCAATACCTTTTGGGGCCAGTCAGTCACCCCAAAACTGTAAGTTAGAACAGGAAAAGCAAATTGATTTATAGCTTGGACTTTGTTCTCAGTTGTCAGGGCTGTTTTCAGTATTAATTTTAACCTTCTAAAATATTCCTTACCGAGTTTCATTCGCATTTGTTCATATGCTATTGTTGATCCTTCAACAATTCCCAAATATTTATACACTCCCTCCTGCTAAAGTTCTTTTGTGTCATATTTCTGTCCTTTATCTTGGTGCTGCAGCTTTCCTGCTTTAAAGGTTGCTTTTGCACATTTATCTAGACCAAATGACACTCTTATATGTCATGTGACAAAATGTTGTCTATTTCCAGTTGGGCCTTCAGCTCCTCATCTGATGACCTATACAGTTTTATATCGTCCACAAAAGAAAGATAAGTCTTTACAGTTTGATTTCTTGAAGCCAAATTGTAACCATAATTGAATCTGTTAATTAGACAGCTTAATGGGTTAAGGACAAGATAAAAGAGCAGAGGCGAGAGAGTCACCCAGGAATATCTTGAATTTTTTTCCCTGGGATAATAATTTGTCCTTTATCATGGCTTAGCGGCAAAGTGGTTTGCCACTGTTTCATGGTCGCTTTTATGTAATCAATCGATCAGTATATGGTGTATCTTATACACTTGTAAGCACTCCTTTATCCATGAATGTGGTATGCTGTCATTTATTTATGCATACCATATTTTGGATTCTTCCCCTTTCTGCAACTCTCCATTATGATTTTATTTAACAACAAATGATCCTTTGTTCCATATGACTTTCTTTCATTGCCCAAATGACTGTAAACTCTGTCAATTCAAATATATAGTTTATGCATCGTTGGAAGGAAAGTTATTGGTGTATAGTTTTTAGGATTGCTTGTAGGTTCATTCTTAAGTAGGAGTATTGTGTTTCCTGTTGTTGACCAGGTTGATGTCTGTTTGGGATGTGCATATAAGTAGTTCTTACTCGGGGCTAAATCTTTGTGTAAAGATGTTAATACTTTTAGCCAAAAGTTAGGTACTCCATCTGGACTTGGGCTTTTCCATTTAGGAATTTTCAGTTTTTCTGCCTGTTACTTCATCCCATTTCATATCCTATATATTTGAACTGCTTACGGTTTCTTTTACTTCTATCCATTCAACATCTTTGTATGTTAAGTATGGTCTTCATACGTATTTCTCTGAAATGTGTCTATTTCTTCTTTTTGGTGGTGTTTCTATTTCTTTTGCTTCATTTTCAAATTCTCTATAATTTTTTTTTTTTTGGGGGGGTCATTAATGAATTGCTTTTTTTATCTTTTCCTTTATATTTATCTGCATGTCTTCTAAGCTTTTCTGCCTGTGCTAATATTTTTAGTTTATTATTTGTGAGTGCACAATAGATCCTGGTCTGTTCTGCTACTTCTCATTGCTTTTATCACGTCTGTCTTTCTCAGTAATTTTGTTGATCTGGTACTCTTCTATACTCTTCTAACAGGGCCACTTCTTATCTTAATTGCTTCATAGTTTTCACTATTCGATACTTCCATGATGGCATTTGATTTCTTCCCTTACCTTATTGCCCTTTGTTTTTGTGGTAAGGCTTTATCTGTTGTTAGAGAACTGGCAAACTGTACATCAGCACCTTTATTGGAGTGCTTCTGCTGTTCAGTGAGTGTAAAATATATTTAAAAAAAGAAAATTGAAAAAAGTGCGTGTGTGTTTATTTCTGTGTGTGTGACTGAATGCGTGCATGTGAGTGTGAGCAAGAATGATCGAGCCGTTATTTTACACTCGCTAAGCAGCGCTTTTGCTGCTTAGCGAGTGTAAAATCTAAATATAACAGGAAAAAGTGTGTGTGTGTGTGTGTGTGTGTGTGTGTGTGTGTGTGTGTGTGTGTGTGTGTGTGTGTGTGTGTGTGTGTGTGTATGTTTCTGTCTCTGTGTATCTGTGTGTGTGTTTGTTTCTGTCTGTGTGTAAATGTGTGCATGAAAGGCGAGGTGTGTATGAGTGAGAGAGAGAGTGAGTGAATAGTGACACTGGCAACAGCAGCAGTCAAGAGGTTTATGTACCTCTCACCTCTTAGATAAGTGAGCTGAATACAATGTAAAATAAAGGGGGAACATAGGCTCAAAACAGGAACATATTCCTGTTTAAAAAAATCACAAAGTTGCTGTAATACTAGGATTTATGATAGCATGCATTTTCTGAAGTACAGGTATGTGTGTGTATGTGGGGGGGGGGTGTCTGTGTGACAGAGAGAGAGAGAGACAGTGAGATTGATGGAACACTGGCAGCAGCAGATAAGACGTTTGCTTTCCTCTTGACCTTTTAGCTCAAGAAATGAGGATAAAGCCTGAAATAAAATGGGAACAAAGGCTCGAAAATAGGAACAGATTTTAAATGTTATACCTAAAAAAAAATAAAAAGTAAGTTACATACCAGGAGATGTGTTAACATGGAATTTTTGAAGGAAATAAAGTCTGAAAGTCAATGTATGTCCTTATCTAGTGACTTCAATATCCAATGGCTGGCAAGAAACCATTTTAGCAGTAAGGGACCAAAAAATAAAGGAAATATCTGGATATTTTTTAAAAATGTTTGAATGCAAAATGCTTCCTCTAATACCATTTACATATGCTACAGCAACTTTGAAACATTAGGTGGAGGAACTATTTTACATCCAAAATATATAAAAAAAATACATAGTTGTTGTTGTATCTTTTGGCTTTTCCCGGTTAGGGGTCACCACAGCAGAACTCCGGTCCGCTAATGATTGGTAGTTGATTTTTACATGCTGAGTTACCAGCCCTGACGCACAACCTTCAACGAAGGTACACCCATTCACGCATGTCTCCACGCAGAAGACGCTCTAGCTGTGAATCGAACTGGACAGTGTCTTACTGTGAGGCGACAACGCTACCGCAGCACCACCACCGCGGAGACAAAACAAAAATATATAGTAATAAACAAATATATAAATAAGTAAGTAAAACACAACAATTTTACAGAGAGACCATTCTCTTAAGTGCAACAGTACTATCCAGGTTGCAGTGGCGGCTGGTGACTTCAAATTAAAGGGGGGCTGCAGGAGACAGCTGAATGGATGGGGCCAATGGGAAGGGGTGTGACCAACTATAAAGGGGTGGAGCTATGCTCAAAACCACAACAACTGGAACTTTAATTAAAAATGCTGCCCTGGGTGCCAAACCATCATTACGAGAGTCCAATCAAGACAAAATGAAGTGTAGAAGAAAAAAATATTTCAATGCATTGGCTACATAACAACTTACTTAATAGCTAGATGGAAACACAAAGGTTGTGAGGCATGAAAAAATAAATTGCTTTTTAAATTTATTACTGGAATGCCAGTCAAAATCAAGTATAAAAAAAAAAAGCATCCCTCAGCTCAAATCACTTCTCCTTGCACTGCAGTTCTAATTATAATTTATATTCAGCTTTATAAAATTACCAAGTAACATGCTGAAAGTAGCAATCTCTGTGATACCCCCACTTGTAAAAATGTTTCTTATCCAAAAAAGACCTGCTGCCTGACAACAACTATCTACTTGTTTCATGGGGAACACATGATCAAAGTAAAAAATGAACAGCGAACAAGAAACAAGCTCAAGATAAATTGCTTAAAGGATTACTGCACAAGTTATGGACCACACATGACAGATTGGCATTCTGTTTAGTTTACGGGTAAAGCCTGCAAAGATAACTGCAAGTCTCCAACAAATGTAATGAGCTCCTGAAAATACTTTAATCCTGTCCTTTATTACAAATAATGTCGTATGCATTTCAATACCTAAGGCTTATACGTTATCTAGTTATGTAAATATTCTCTGCATGGCAACAATGAAAAGGCTTTCAATGTTGGTAATTCTTTAGCAGTATGGTTATTAAAGCTTACTTGCATCTTCCAATCTCCGACAAGCTTACCTGATGGTCATTAAAGCATTGCTACTTTAAAACAGAGCAACAGGGCACTGCAACAGCATGCATTTTCTGAATAATAAGAAGCATAAATCAACACTATAAAAATATGACAGAAAGCCAGAACATTCTGCAAAATCAAGGACAGATGAAAAGCCACGGTCGTACTTGTGGTCTACCTTGGATGGAGGAATACTCTGCACACTTACACTGCATAACTGCTCCTTGCCTTGCTTGGACACATCCAGAGCCACTACAATGGGGAGTGGGGTGCAACAAGTAGGTTACAGTTTGAAATGTCTCTGTCTGACAGTGATGGCTCTGACATTCATACCTCTCAACCTCAGAGCAAGAAATCTGGACAAAGCCATACATAGAAGTGAGACACAGGCCCATAAATAAAGACAAATTTTAAATATTGCTCTTATAAACTTAGAAAGATAAAAAATAGTAGTAGGTCTTGTATTAGTATGAATGTTTGAAGGGTATTAAATCTGAAACTCAAATGTCTGCAATTATTTTCTAACTTCAATCTTTATTGATTTGCTACTAATTTTTTTATGAAAAACAGACCAAATATGTTATGCAAAAATATAAAATTGTCACACAATACAGCTGGGAACCTGTCAAAGAAGGGACACCTTTTTAAAATTAGTACTGTTAACTTGAGCAGCTGACAAAATAAGAGCATCTACATGTATTTTTGAAATAAAAGTAATCTGTAACTCTGATCATTACAGTTATTTAAAATTGTAAACCCTACACGTTTTCTTCCAAAATTGCCATTTTGCAGAGGGATTATTAGGGGGAGAGCAACATTTTGAGCCAAAATTGGGGACAGTTGAGAGGTTTGGATATTCCTAAATCTATAAAGCGATTTATTTGCATGTGCCTCTCAACCTCTTAATGCAGGAAATCTGGACAAGGCCAAATATATTGGGGGAACATACTAAAAATTGCTCTTGTATAAACTTAAGGTAGTTGATAAAATAACAGGTCTTGCTTTAGCATGCATTTTTCTGAAGGTTATGATGTCTGAAACTCAATGTCTGTCATTATTTAGTGACTTCATTCCTAAATGATTTGCCAGAAAACCACAAATTTTATGAGGAACAAACCAAAAATAAGAAGCAAAAATCTATTCATTCTGCAAAATTCTGGACAATTGAGAGGTATAGTTCAGCCGGGGCTGTCTGAGTTTGCTGCCCTTCCCCCTCCTCACAAAATCATGGTCTAATGGTGCGTCCCCCCTGCAGCCATTCCAATGTCCCATTCCTTGGTTATTTCGCCCCATTTGCCATAAACACTGTAATGTGCATACTGCTTTACTTCTGCAAT
The DNA here is from genome assembly GCF_019279795.1 of Protopterus annectens. NCBI lineage: Eukaryota > Metazoa > Chordata > Ceratodontiformes > Protopteridae > Protopterus > Protopterus annectens. The sequence goes on from NC_056729.1 coordinate 601,262,730, forward strand.
GATATGATTTCATTTGAAAGTTTTATTTTATATTTTACAGCATAAACCCTAATAGATATCTGCTAAACAAAGCAATGCAGTCTCACAATGAAAATAGACTTAGCATTAAAACTTCTCTGCCCTTGAAACTCACATTCATTGAAACAACATTGAAATCCACATTCAAAGAAAATACATTTTGCCAGTGGCAGATAAAGATTAATTTTGGGCTGTTTTCAAATCATAGGCCCCTTGAACACAAAACATACACATGCTCTTTGATACACCTTCCTGACTGTATTAAATTATATTCCTTGAACAATACAGTACAGTTGTTAGGGGGCATTTTAAATTTATTGTTTTGAACATTTTTCCAGTAAACAATGAAACAAAATGCATGCATCAATAATGACAAAACTGCCTAATTCAGAACATTTCCATCATAAAAGTCTACTCAAACTTCTACAGTCCACCAGTATCAGTAAATATGAATGATCTCTGAAGAAGTAAATGTCATCTAAATAATTTCACATTAAAGAAATCTGTTAACTAATGAAGAGGTTACTGCTAGCAAACAACTTTATATGTCATTGTTTCATCTACAAATAAAGTGCCTGTTGCCCTTGAGGAATAAATTGCCTGTGTTGCATTAAAAAAATAAGCTAGTAATATTGCAAAAGGGAATGGATGGCAAACTGATAATAGGTTTGTAATTACTAGGTATCTTCACCAAAGAGGACTGCAGCATCCATCCCCTTTACAACAGAGTACAGTATCGGCAATGCATCTACCTACTGTGGGAGTAGAACCCACAGCCTTTTGCATCAAAAGCAAGTACACTACCTGTTGTGCTATTAACAATATAAGCAGACTCAGCATAAGCAGCACTAAACTTTTGTTCCCCTGCAACTCTCAGCTCCTTGTAAAATCTACTTGACACTCAGCTGTATCTCTGAACTTTGCAGCACCAGAAATCTGGAAAAAGCCAACATTTATTTGGGGGTTGGACAAAATCCCAAAAACCAGTGACACATTTTAAACATTGCTTGTATAATGTTGGAAAGTTGCTAGAATAAAATGCTGTGTTACCACCATACATTTCACTGCCAAGTATTGAAACTAGGACCCTGTGCAAAACAGTCAGAGCAACATACCACTATGCTAAATTATCTATTTTTATGAAAGAAAGGAAGACTGAAAATTAAATGGCTACCATTTAGTGAATTCAGTTCTCACCATAGCTGTCAACATCTTAGCACAAAACACTTGAACAAAGCCAATAATGGGGGAATACAGCCCCCAAACATATTCAGTGAGTTCAGTTATCACCATAGCTCTCAACCTTGGCACAAAAAACCTGGACGAAACCAATAATGGGGGAATACAGTCCAAAAAATAGGGACAAATATCCATTGAGGACACCAGAGCAAACCCACACAAACACAGGGAAGACATGCAGACTCCACACAGAAGGCACCCCAGCCAAGAATCAAACTAGACAACCTGTAGCTGTCAGGCAACAATGCTACCACTGCACCACTGCACTACTGGCTGTGTTAAGTAATAAAAATACAGAAACCACAGATTTTATGAGGAACAGAACAAATATGAGGCAAAAATCTGCAAATGTTTTACAAATGGTGGTGGGTAGGGAATTCAGGCTCTTGTCACTTGGACCCAAGGTACAGGGTTCAAGCCTTATTCTGTACCCACCACCATGTAGCAACTGGGGCATTTTATACACACACATACACAACTCTGCAGCAGCCCAGCTAAGTCCTCCGTAGCAATCTTGCAGCCCGATCACCTGTCTCTGTCCTCCATAACGGCCCGTGCATGCTGTGGCGATGCAGTCTGGTGACCTTCCGGTTTGTGCGGTCATCACTGCACAGACCTCTGGGCTGGAAGGGCGGAGTTTCCTGCCTTCCCTATCCAGACTGCCTAACAGAGCAGTCTGGAGAGTTCTGGTCTGCCTAACACAGCAGTCAGGAACTAAGCACGCATGTGCGGAGTCCGGAAATGTTTTTAATTTTATTTTTTATGTTCTATGGTGGGGGGAATTTATGTTCTACGGTAGGGAGAATTTATTTTATTCATTTTACAGGTGGGGGGGGTTGCAGTCCTATAGCATGAGCTGCCCCTGCCAGGGTGTATGGTAATGTGTAATTAATGCCCTTCCAGGGGTGAAGAGGCCTGCAGTCGGGCCTCACAACACCGCTAGGTGAGCATTAATTACACATTAACACACACCCTGTCAGGCATTCTTGCTTAATTTAGCTTCACAGTAATACATCCCATTTTCTTCTGTTATATCACATGAATTTCTGTTATAGTCTTCATTACTGTGTTTATTTGCTTTATCAGACTTCTAACATTTTGGGTCTTATTGATTTTTTTGTAATCTATTTCTTTCGTTGATCTTAATATGTCTATCCATCTCTCTTAAATCCAACAACTTTTCACTTGGATCATTTTCTTCTAAACTGAGTGCACATTCTTTGTTCTCCATTTCCTATGGGCATTCTACAGAAAGTTCCAGAATATCTTCCTGTGACATTCTCTTCAGCTGCATTGTACATCATCCATTCCTCTTTCAAAAGGAAAGTCAATGGACTATCACTCCAGATCATTGACTGTGTCAAAGTTGCCACCGTTTCCCATTCCTTCACTTGCTGTACAACTCTAGCTGAACTTTTGTGCTGGTTTCGTACTGAATGCTCTAGAGTGTCTTCATATGGCAAGAGAACAGATGATTCTCATTCCACCCATTTCTCCGTAGTCTGGGGACTCAGCGTTCGATAATGCTGTGGCATTACCAGAAATGGATTTTCTACACTAAATCCATCACTTTACAAGTAATCTATAACTTCAGTTTCTATTTCTACTTTCCCCATTTGTTTTCTTATTTTTTTTAATTGTGAGATTTTCCATGTCCAGATGCTTTTGCATGTATTTCTCTTCAAATGTCTTTGGTGCTGTTTTTTGTACTGATTAGTTTTGCTTTCTCCTTTGCGTAACTATTCCACCATATTAAGTCTCTTTTTCTTTCCCATCTCAATATTTCTTCTTCAGATGTCTACCACTCCTGTTTCTCCTTATTTTGGAGACTCATTGTTCCATCATATTGTGACACAATCTGTGTTAGACTTTCTACAATAAATTCTTCACTTTGCAGGTAATCAATAACTTCATCTTCTATTTGTTTAACTTCTACTTTACAAACCTTCTGTTCTACATCCCCCTTTGTGATCTTTTTTTAATATTGTGAAATTTTCCATATCTGGGGGGCCTTTGCCTGTAATTCGCTTCAAATATCTGTGGAGCTGCTTTTTTGCATTGATTTGTTTAGCTTTTTCCTTTGCATAAATATTGCACCATGTCAGATCTCTTTCTTTGCCATATCCAGGTTTCTTTTTTATACCTTTCAGAAATCTCTAGGTTTTGTTCTTAATATTTTTGCACTTCCTTAGTCAGTTCTTATTCCAAACAAACCAAAGTTTCTTAGTCTGTATAATGTTTTTTTATTAGGTTAACATCATCACAGCTAGAATGTGTTCGTAGCCAGTAGCAAAGCGGCAGCTATAAATGTAACTCATGCTGGACTGGTGTCTGGGCTCACATCCATATGTGAGTGTGAAGACATGTTCAACACCGTAGTTTGGTTGTTGTGCTACCCCAACTCTTTCTGTAAAAGGGTTCCTATTAAATGATCGAAGACACATTCATTCGAATGCATCTTGATCGAACTTGAAAGCACGAAATGGCATATAAGCGAATTCTTTCCCTGGGAAAGAAATTGTTTGGCCGCTTCCATTACTTTGCCGTTTTCATGACTGTAGTGCAATCTTGGAGTTGGTATATTTAAGTAGGGGGGTGTGGGGGACACAGCCACCACATCGGGGGGTGGGAGGCGAAGCCCCCCACTTTATGTAATGTTTAATTTTTTTTTTTTTTTTTTGTGGAACAGCGATTTTTTTTCCCCTGGGAAAAAAATTGCTGTTCTAAGCGTTCGAGATTGTAAGCTTTTACTAACATGGGTTCGATAGATCATTGTTCACTTTTTTAAGCGTTCGATGATTTAACATAGACCCTCTGTGAAAAAGAATTTCTTAAAATCTCTTAAGTGGCTCAGTTCATCCAACTTGTAAGTGTCTTAATTAATGAAAGAATAGCAGCATCATAAACTGGCATCATAGCGCATGAAATCTGGACAAAGCCTAAAATAATGGGAGGATAAAGGGCCAAAAATAAAGGCAAATTTTAAAAATTGCTCTTATAAACTTAGAAAGTTGTTAGAATAACAGGGTTTGTGTTGGCATGTATTTTCTGAAGGATATGAAGTCTGAAACTCAAATGTATGTCATTACTTAGTGACGTCAATCCTCAGTGATTTGCCAGAAAACCACACATTTTCTGAGGAACAGACCAAAAATATGAGACAAAAATCTGGACGGTTGAGAGGTATGAATAATACATGGAATTTATCCCGCTTTGCCTGTATTGTTCTGCTTCACAGTGTGTCAACATCATTCAGGAGGTTGTCTCACAAATCCTTCAGTCTATTACTTTCATTTTCTGTTAAGTTCATCCTTGCAGACGGGACATAGATGCTTTTAAATTAGGTCTGCATCAGTGTCTTTCTGCTGATCTGCTATCCCGGCTACTTTGTTTCGCAGCCGTCGGTGCCACTGTGTAGGATTAGTGTCAAGTATGCAGTTGTGTTTGTTGGCTGGTTTTATGTTTCCTCTTCTTCGCTGGACAGCTGCTGTTTTCATTTCATCATGAGGTGACAAGAAGCTGACTGAAGTACTGTTAGAATATATTCCCATTAGATTCCGATTTTATTGTCTTCCTTGGATTTCAGCCGTTTCAGATAGAAATGCACAAGCTTGCAGCTGCAGAGGGCATACAAGCAGGTAAAATTATTATTTCTAAGAGATAAGTTTTGATCTTAAATTTATAGATATTTGATGAATGATTTTTTTTTTCTGCTCTTTGATCATTATGTGCCATTAAGGTAGACTTGCCATTTTTCCAAAAAACACAAGCATTTTACTTAGGTTGTTTAGCTCTTATTTAACATTTCTAACTTCGGCATAATTGGATCACTGTATTTTGCAACAGAAGTATCAGCAGTCTGATTGTTACACAGAGATTGCCAGAGACTGTGGTGGGTGGAGAAACTGTGGTAACAGCAGCCAGGAATCCCATTTTGTAGTAATGAATGAGAGTTTTTCTGTAATAGGATCATAAACAGTGTAGGTTTTATCAAGTAACACTAAAGACTTTTGGGGGGAAGAGCAGAAATTAGAAATAGTCATTTAAGTGGACAAAGTAGCCTTGACATTAGCTGTTTATGGCCTCACGGTGGTCTGCAAGAGTCTTGAAGGTAAATTTGTGTAAGAGGACATGAATGCCCCAAGGCCTGATTGGACATGAAAAGGAAAGCATTACATCAGAGCAATGCACTCCTTTCAGTTTGGATACTGTACTGTATGTATATATCATTATGTAGAGGTGAGACTCGTATTTACCAAGGATGAGAGGAAGCACACAAAATGTGCATGTTCAAAGTGCAGCTGCTGTCAGTTTTATTTTTTTCACGCACTTTTTTTCCCTCATCCTGCTTGATTTCACCTCATTAGTATTCAGAGAGGAACTGCAGTGCCTTCTCTACCGTTCTCTGTTGCTGGTGTCATGCGACTATTGGAATGCTAGACTTGCAAAAACAGAATTTAGAAATAGCCTGACTCTTTCAGGCGAATTCCTGTTTGCTTGGTTTAGACAGGGCAGATGTAAAGGAGCTACATAATATATTACAGTGAGCAGAGTAGCTCATTAGAAGCTGGAATCCTTCATACTATTGCAGGGGATGTTTCAGTCCCTGGGAGCCTTTGTAGTATTGCAGGGAATGGTTCAGCTTTTGGCATTTTTGTCAGATGAAGAGAATTTCTGAGGAGGCTGCCGAGTTGGTGTATATAAAAGCGCTTTAATCAGATGACTGAAAGTGGCTTTGTTTAACTTGGAGAAATACTGACAATTACATTACTGTGATGTGTACAATTTTTAGACTTTTTATCATTTCTCTTAAGACAGTGTTTCCACTGCACGTGTACTTTTTGGATGGATAGTGCACAGTGGTTACTCTGACAAAAGAGTCCACTTAAGCAGAATAAATAGTTACAGGAATGGATTTTTATTGAAAAACATTTCTGTTTTTCCCCCTTGCTGGAATACTAGCATTTCATAAGTTTTCCTTCCCACCAAGATCAACAGAAACATGAGTGCTCTTTGCTACACATTTGCTCACAGTGGTTAAGCTGAAGGAACATGATAGTTTAGCACTCTGTCAAATGATATTTTGTAGTTAAACCTTTAACAGTGTCAGAAAGCTTCATTGCAAGTTTATTAAGTGTTTTGTGGCTTGGAAAACATTTTTTGTTTTTGTGCCAGTTAGTGCTTTAGATTCACAGGTAACCGTGACAGACCGATCTGTTTACTTTACTTACATGAGAAATCTCTGAGCAGATTCAGAGACATTATGGCTGTACCACTGTTAGAGCTTTGCTGGTGAGCCCTAGCACTGCTGTAGTGGTAAAAATTATTTAAAGACAAGCAGGAACTGAATGGCATAAAGCTCATTAACAGTTCATTATCATTTCTCTGACTTGATTAGAGTGCAGTTAGAAGCAACTGTACTAGTGTCCTCCCTAAGAACTTATGCAGTGCTGTTGCATGGACACCTACAAACATACACTTACCCGCACAACAACACAGATGTGCACGCGCGCGCACGCACACACACACGCACGCATACACGCACTGCTTTTTGCAATACTTAGCTACTGCTCTGCAGTTCACTCTGGATTGTTTTCAAATCTTAGGATTGTTATTTAGCAACCCCAAGTCCAGTTTCACTCCACTACAAAAGACTGCAGCTCCTTGCCACATTATTGATAACCAGAAATCAGACAATCTTCATCCCTGAAGACAATCACCAAGAGTAAGAGCATATTCCTCCCTGGAGAAAATCAGCAGGAGGAAGAGATCTTCCTCCCTGGAGACAATCCCCAGGAATCAGAGGATCTTCCTCTCTAGAGACACCCACCAGGAATCTGAGGATCTTCTTCTCTAGAGACACCCACCAGGAATGAGAGGATCTTCCTCCCTAGAAAAAATCAGCAGGAGTAAGATCTTCCTCCCTGGAGTCAATCCCCAGGAATCAGAGGATCTTCCTCCCTGGAGACAATCCCCAGGAATCAGAGGATCTCCCTCCCTGAAGATAGTCCCCAGGAATCAGAGGATCTACCTCCCTGGAAACAATCCCCAGGAATCAGAGGATCTCCCTCCCTGGAGACAATCCCCAGGAATCAGAGAATCTTCCTTCCTTGAGGCAGTCACCAGGAATCGGAGTATCTACCTCCCTGGAGACAGTGCCAAAAATCCGAGGATCTTCCTCCCTTGAGACAAAGTAGAATTCCTTGCACAGTACTTTCAGGCCCTGAGGTGGAAAACTATTCTCATGACCAGGGAGATCATGAGGTCACAAGAATTCACGATCTTCAGAGTTCTTATGGTCCCTCTTATATACACAAGCAGAAGCTCCAGTCATATCCAAGTAACATGTGATCCTACACTTTGTCACTGTAGGAGACAATTCCTCTGCTACCTTGCATTATGCAGCAACTCAACTGGTGAGCAAGCCACATCAGACAGAACTTAGGGCTACCACTCAAATAGGAATACACAGCCAGACTCTAACCACAGATGCTTCTGGCTTAGGGTGGGGATCCCCCACAAGAGACCTCAAGATACATGGTGGTTGGGACCAACCTTAAAGAGTCAATATGTAATTGTAAAAGAAGAAATGGACTTGATCCAGGGACTCAAAGCTTTCAACCCTATATGGAAAGAAGAGATCTTGCAAATGAGAGCATACTATATTATTATAATGCAGTACGTAAACAAGTATACAACACTGCTAGAGTGCAGCACACAAATAAGTACACAACACTTCTGCAATGCAATACACAAACTGTTATATAACACTACTCTAATGCAGTATGCAGCAAGTGTACAACACTACTGTGACGCAGTACATAAATAACAGTGCAGTGCTTTTGTAATGCGTTATATAAACAAGTGTACAACACTGCTGTAATGCAGTATTTAAACAAATAAAAGGAAGCTTGCACTTATCCATCATATAGGATGGTCATTACTGTCTGGAAGGTAGAGCCTGTGTTCCAGATGGTCCTAATGCCAGTCTACATCCCATCCCTGTGACTCAGTGGTGTACTAAGTAAATCAGCAACCAGTCCATATGATTGGATGTTAAACAGGGATGTTTTTCTTCAGGTTGCTCACAGGTGGGCTGTTATAGAGGTAGACCTCTTTCCTGCTTTGAACAACAATAGCTACAGCAGAGCACCACACAAAGAAGCATGGGCAATGGATGCCTTCTCCTTCCAATGGAAAGTTCTCTTTCAGCATGCATTTCACTTTAGGGCCATCCAGAAGAAAAGGGAGGAGGGGCAGTAAGTACTGATGATACCCCTTTTGACTAGGGTTACCACCTGTCCCACTTTGTGAGGGACAGTCCCTCTGTGTCCTGCAAAAAAATTGTTCAAATGGCAAATATCCTGAGATTTTAGGACAAAATTATTTCCTATATTTTATGTAGTGGTTGTATAAAACAGTCATTCTATATGTGAAGCACCTAAGTGTTATAAGAAACAGAATAAGCAACTAAAATGCTACAAGAATAAGCTTTTATTTAGGCAAAAAAGTGAAGTTCTGTCCTTTGTACTGGCCATCGGTATGTTTCGACCTACAAAATTTGACGTTTGTACCAAAAACGTCCCACTTTGGGCATTTGAAAAGGTGGCAACCCTACTTTTGACCCATGCAGCACCAGATATTCTTGGATTTGATCATGGTTGCAGTATTCTTGATTTCTGGAAGCTCAGCTGCAGAAGGCCTGGACATTCATGCTTACTTCCAGAGCTCAACACCCTTCCTCCCTCCATGTGAGGTGGATAGCAACCTCACTGAGACAGCAGGATGTCTCCATTATAAAACCAATGGCGATTCATAAGTAGGTTTACACAGCTACCATTCTGGTCATTATATACATTAATTGCCAGATGCATATGATAAATAAACAGATGTCTCTCTCAGATCAGATGAGAGACTGGGAGGTGCCCAACTGAAATCTTAGGCAAACCTAATAGACCTCAGTCAGGCATTTATAAGATTGTAAAATGTTAAATTAAATGAGATTATGATGCTGCTGATGCAACGTGGTAGCTATGGGTTCTGTCATTACAAGACATGCTTGGCTGAGGCTGCAATATCAAGGTGCAACTCCTTAACGCCACACTCTCTCAGAAGCTGTTCTTTGGGAACCCTACAGCCAAATTCTTTAGAAAGGTGAAGAAACAAGTTAAAATTGCAGAGTTAAGCAGCTTATTCACACACTCCCATGCATGGAGGGTTAGAAGATGTGCCTTCACCAACCATGACTGTTTGGATATTCTCCCCCCCTCTCAACCCCCCTTCTCAGCCCCATCCCTCCCTCTATACCAGAATTTTTGAAAGATATCACAGAATGCCTGCAAAACTGGAAAGATTTCACTCAGTACAAACGGGTCCAGCAGATTATTTCCCAGAGTTATAGATACAGACTGTAAAAGGCAACAGTTGGCAGGGATTGTTCCTTTTCTTAAAGGAACAAGTACAACTAATCCCCACCTGTTGAAAGGGGAGACTAAATAACATCAGGAACATTCTTTTTAGCCTGGCTTCTGATGGATGAGTAAAGGATATTATTCCTTAGGTTACAAATTAGATTTCAGTGCAGTTCGGGCTGTTATGGACACCCCTTCAGACCCTCTGGACTAGACTACGTATATGTGAAAGGGATGCCGTGAGGATAGTGGATAAATCCTTCAGCGGGAGATGGGACAAGGCTTTTGTTCAGACTGTTCCTGGTACCCAAGAATGACTGGTCATTTTGGACTTCTCCATACTAAACAAATAATTAAGGATTACCAAGTCCAGGATACTCACTTTGCAGTGTCTTCCCTTGTTAATTTACCAGTAGTCTTCCTAGTTGTCATGTACTTAAAGAATGCCTGACATCCCCATTTACAAGTGCCACAGCTGATTCCCAAAATTAAATTTGAATAAGAGCAATTTCTAGTGCACCTGTTTTTAAAGCTCAAATAGAGTGCCACAGGTGTTCACATGGTGTCTGATTCTGTTTTGCTTTTCTGAGAACACAAAGTTTCACATCTGCCCTTACTGGGAATTCTTGCCTTTTTCAGTCCCTTTTGTTGGAAGGGAAAAACAAACCCTGTATTCTTGACCATGACTCAGGGTCCTGATTCATATGCCAGCATCAGTCTTAATGGTAGTGTTAATCAGGCTGTATATACGAAGGATGCCATAGTATCTCAGGAACATTTAGCCAACATTATTACCACCCCCTTCACCAGATAATACAGTTTGCTCCAGTCGAGAGAGAGACAGAAAGAGAGAGAGAGCAGATCCTAATCATTGTACACTGAACTTTACATCAAAAATACACCCTGTCCAACTGAAGGTGCGCAGCACCTGGAATGGGAACATGGTCAGCAAGTACATCATTGTAAATGAGATGATGACACTATATTTGGTCATAAAGGCCCTCAGATCAGAGGTGAGGCCAGAAATGTAAAGGTAATTACATATATCATGATAATGTGGTACATTCACAAACAGGAAGGCACCCACTCACTCTTACTAACTCTGCAATTTAACATTGATTGTGTATGAACTTGACAGTTCAACTAGGTCTGCACCTTCAAGACCCTTGCATTGTGTATGCCCAGAATGTGATTGCAGACAAACCAAGCTGGTCTAGCATTAACAAGTATGATTAGAATCCAGAGTTAAGTTTCCAGGTCATTTACACAGAGATGGAGTGTGCCACAGACCGATAAAAAGCCTCGGCAACCAACATTTTGCTACATATTCTCCTGCAGAAGAACCTACATGGTTGAAATGCTCAGTACCCCTGACACATGTATCTCCTCTGTGTTTTTCCATCTCATGAAAATTTGCCAGGAGTGTTACAGAAGCTCAGATTAGTCAAATCTTACTGGTAGCACCAAGCTGTTCACAACAGCTATAGATGTCAGTCTATTCCTATGTTGCAATATTCTGTATATGGGTTTACTCTTCTAGTCTCACGTATGCACGGCCAGTATCCAAAAGCTTTCAGTCCCTCCTTGGTGCATGAGATGTCAGGTCTAGGCGAGTGTACGTGGGCCATAAAAGTGATGTCGGCACACACCATCCCTCAGAACCTTCCAGCCGCCAGTTGTATGCCAGGTGTTCCTTCTTTCGGTGACAGCCGATTCAAGTTTCAAGCTAAGTACCCCGTTGGGGACCTTTTCAGTCCTTCTTTTTATATTACTGCCTTTTCATGTCATCCAGAAAGGGTAAATGTCAGTGCAGTGTGGCCATCAGATCCCTTATAAAGACACCCATGATAAGTGTTTGCTCTGTCTCGGACAGTCGAAAGATTATAAGGCCTGCCCTATTTGTCAGGTGTTCATTCTGAAAACATTGTGCAGTCATTTGCATGTACTCAACTTGTACTTAGAGAACCAATGTCTGAAACAACTTGCCTTGCAAATGGAGGGCTCATCAGATGTCACCTCTGAACCACCAAAAAAGAAGGCCAGATCTTTGCAGCCTGTAACACTTGCTGAGCCTCTTCCAACCGATCCACAACCTGTGGCTGACATCAGTCTGGTCTCAGGATCTGGAATCGGATGCACTGCACCGCATGTCGTGGGTACCTCTGAGGAAGCTGTACTACCAGTGGCTAAGAGCACATCCACAGAGACTATTCCGGCGATTGTTTTGGACACCGGGGGGAACCAGCATGTTCAGAGGAACCTTCTGATTCCCTGCCTTAGACTTTGATGCTCGCTCCTAAACAGACGCCCGTTGGGACTCTCAAGAGGAGCAAAAAAAAAAAGAAGCATATCTCTCAGCCAGCAGAAACTATTCCAGACTGGCAGGCCTTTAGCCAAAGCCTTTTCTCAGCTACATCAGTTGCTCCTCCCCCTGCTTCTCCTCCTCCTGTCCTTAGTCCTAGGCCTCAACCAGCAGAAACAGTTACTATGGAAGAGGACATCTGTTCAGAGTCCTCAAATAATTCCCTCTCTTATAATTCTCAACTTCTTCACCCTTGGGATATGGATCCCCAGAGGAAGAATCTATAGACCCAATGTTCCCAGATAAAGATTTGACCTTCTCTGAAACTATTTATAAAATGAAAGAACATTTCAAATGGGAATCCACAGACATGTCTGAAATACAAAAGAGGCACTATGACCTCATTCAAATGGAAACACCAAGCCCTTCAGCCATTCCTTCTATACTCCCTGACTTATTAGATGCCTTTTCTTCTGCATCTCTCAATCCGGACTCACAATCTCCTGCTCCTTGTAGAGCAGACAGATTGTACAAAGTTCCAGATTCTGCTAAGCACCTGATCAAGTGCCCTCCTGGAGATCCAGCTACCATTTCTGTCTCCACAGCCAAAGTTTCCAAACTCATGCCTACCACCACCATCATTCCTGCTGACAAAGACAGCAAAACTATGGAAAGGATAGGCTAAAAGATGTACACCTCTTCCACTTTGGCATTTAGAGCTACTAATTACCAGACTCATATGGCAAAGTACGCCTTGTCTCTTCTAGACTCTGCCACTAAACTGTTGGCAGACATTCCAGACTCCTCAGCCAAATCATTTATCTCTTCTGGACTGGCCCTTACGTCCCAAGTCCAGGCATTCAATTAAATGGAGCTATGATGCTGCAGAATCTTCAGCAAGGTCAGCAGCGTCAGCTTCTGCACTTTGCAGGTACTCTTGGCTGCACTTGCAACCTCTGCCAAATGACTTCAGGGCTAAGCTCAATAATGCACCACTTGACAACCACTTGACAATGCTGCCTTATTTGGCTCTAAAGTAGCAGATATTTTCAAACCCCTGCAACAAAAGGGAAAAGAGATGCAGGATCTTAAACATCTGCCCGTCTCCCTGTACCTAAATTTTACAGGAACTATCCTGCGAAAACACAGTTCATCAGGAAACACTCCAATCCTGGTCCTCAAACTAGACATAGGCAAGCAAGAAAGAAAAAATCCTTCAGCTAAAGCACTTCCTCCTGTAGCCAAAGGATACCCCTTCGGGACAGGGCAGGTAGTGTCTGACTATCTACCACTCCTGCATCTCCCACCAGCTGCTTCCATCCCACTGTCTGCTCGCCTTTTCCATTGCCTTCCTGTTTGGAATCAGATCACTTCAGACAAGTGGGTCCTCTCCATCCTCCAAGAAGGTTACTACCTCTCATGGATAACCACTCCGTTGAGACTAGCTATCCCACAACCCCCTGCTCAGCAGCTGCCCCTCCTGCTACCAGTACTACAGTCCCTTTTAAACCAGGGAACTATAGAAAAAATTCCTCCCTCTCAATTTGGAAGAGGATTTTACTCAAGGATTTTTCTGGTTCCCAGAAAAGAAGGGCCATGGAGACCTGTCCTAGACCTTTCAAGGTTCAGTCCTTTCTTAAAGTTGCCAACTTTCAAAATGCTGACCCTGCCAGCTCTATTCCCTCTTCTTATGTGCAAAGGCTTCCTAGGTACACTAGACATCAAGGATGCCTACTTAACACATTCCCATAAGACCCACAAACAAAAATTACTTAAGATTCTTAGTGGGCTTCTCACATTGGCAGTTTTCTGCCATGCCTTTTGGACTTTCAACCGCACCCAGAGTCTTCACCACATTCCTGGCTCTGGTAATGGCCTTTTGCAGGACAAAAGGGATAAAAATATTCCTATACCTGGATGACATGCTTTTACAGGCTGCCAGCCAAGAAGATCTCCTAACCCATATCCAGTTCATTGTGTCTCTCCTACAGGCTCTTGGGTTCCAAATAAACTTCCCAAATTCCAACCTCACACCGACCCAAGACATTGTGTTCTTAGGGTGCGGAATCCGCACAGACTTGATGGAGGCATACCTGCCTACAGCAAAGGCGAGTTCTCTTACAGAACAGCTGCAAGGGATTTTACATTCCTCCCAACTGACCGCAAGGCAGTACCTCAAGCTTCTGGGTAAAATGGAAGCTACCATTCCCATGCTACCCCTAGCTTGGTTACACATTAGAAAGTTACAGTGGTACCTCTGTTCTGTCTGGAAGCAGCAAAACCACCCACTGGAGCACATTGTGTCCTTGCTCCCATGCCTAAAACAGGAGATCTTATGGTGGTTAGCTCAGGTGAATCTCAACCCAGGATCCCCCCTCCAACCACCTCAACCTTCTCAGGTCATGCATACAGATGCCTCAGACCTGGGGTGGGGGGCCACTCTCGGCATTCAAAAAGTACAAGGCCTGTGGACATACAGACAGAAAACAGAACACAACAATGCCAGAGAAATTAGGGCAATCCTCCTAGCCCTTCATGCTTTCACTCCTTTTCTTCGGAAGGGATCTCTTCTGATATATCCAGACAACACCACAGTCCTGTGGTATATCAACAGACAAGGAGGAAGGAACCAAATCCTACCTGCTCTGCAGACTTGCTGTACTAGTGTGGGAACACCTTAAATAGACCTGTTTGCCTCTGCCAACAACAGACAACTTCTTGGATACTGCACCAGGATATCAGACCCACAGGCACTGACAATAGATGCCTTCACTAGCTCATGGAAGGGGAAATACCTTTATGCATTCCCCCCTTCCCTCTGATTCAGAGGGTCCTGCTAAAGATTCAGCAGGACAATCCGAAAATCTTGCTGGTGACTCCCTACTGGCCCCGACAGCATTGGTTCCCCTTACTCCTTCAATTGCCCAAGGGCAATCACCACAAGTTACCCCACAGAGTGGACCTTCTCACACAGCACAAGGGATCTCTAATACATCCTCAGTGGCAGCTGCAACACCTAACCCTGTGGCAGATAGGCTTCTGATCCCATCCAGACACCTTTACAGTGAGGACGTGCTCAGTGTTCTGCAGAATATCTAACACTAGAAAATCATACCTGTCTAAATGGAAAAGGTTCAGTACTTAGTGTCAAAATAAGCATCTGAATCTGCTTACCAGCTACACTGCCCTAGTGCTGTCTTATTTGTGTAAGTTACTTCAGACTGGCTTGGCCTACTCATCTATTAAGGCATACCTGTCTGCCATCTCTGCATGCCTACCCATGGATCCCCCTTGGCATCCAGACTTCCTTCGAAGCTCTTCCTCAAAGGGGTCCTGCATCTCAGACCCCCCAGGAAACCTACTTCTCCTCCTTGGGATCTCAACTATGTGCTGGAGAAGCTTACACTTCCACCCTTTGAGCCAGCTGATCAAGCTTCCCTGAAACTTTGCATCTGGAAGACAGTCCTGCTAGTGGCTATCACTTTAGCCAGAAGGGTATCTGAGCTCCAGGCACTAATGGCTACCCCTCCTTTTTTTGTCTTTCATAAAGACAGGGTTACCCTCAGGACAAACCCATATTTTATGCCCAAGGTAGTCAATGACCTGTCTTTCAATCAGGCCATCCACTTACCCATTTTCTTCCCAAATCCACAAAGAAGAAGTGAAAGAATACTTCATTCCCTGGATGTTCACAGACAAATTAGATTCTACCTCCACAACACCAAGTCTATCAGAAAGACTGACCAACATTTTAAATCTTTCCTTCCTAGAGCACTAGGGAAAGCTTTGTCCAAACAGACTGTTTCCACTTGGATCTCCAAGGCCATTACGTTCTGTTATCAGCACCATGGTAAATCACTTCAGGGTACAGTAAGAGCCCACTCCACTACAGCCATGGCATCCTCAGGGGCTTTCTTCAAGGGCCTGGATACCTCCTCCATCCTGGAGGCAGCCACCTGGTCTTCAGTTCATACTTTCACCAAACACTACATACTAGACCACATCTCTAGATCCAGGGCAGGGTTTGCTAGGGCTATCCTACATGGATTCCTGGAATATGCTTCCATACCAACCACCCTTTCTCAGTGAGCTTTGACACTAACCCATGTGCAGAATACTGCAACATAGGAATAGAAGGACATAGAAAAGTTGTGTAAAAACTTACCATAATCATAGATTTCCATCTCTTCCATGTTGCAGTAGTCCTGCCCTCCCTCCTTCTCCCCCCTGTTTCCCTCTCTGGATGGCAATGACTTGGCATTGCCCTATTGGGACAGGCTCCGACTGGGGCCTTCAGTTCTGAGGTCTGGTGCATGGCAACATCACTTTTATGGTCCAAGTACTCTCACCTAGACCTGACGTCTCATGCACCAAAAGCTTTTGGATACTGGCCATGTGTATGCAAGACTAGAAGGGTAAACCCTTATGCAGAATACTGCAACATGGAAGACAAGAGCATCTATGGTTATGGTAAGTTCTTACACAACTTTTCCTTCTAGCTACAGGTTCAGCTGGCCAAGAGTGGTCTTCTCTCATAGCACTGCATTCTAGTAATGCAAGACAGGGAAGTCTAGCTCCCCCAGATGTCAAGACTCTAAGATTGTTTGCATGGATCAGCTCAGCTCAACACCGTTTAAGGGCAGGCTTTCAGGAAAGTTCATTAGCATCCTGTAAGAGGCTAGAAGTTGTTGTTGTTTTTCTTTCGGCTTTTCTCGGTTAGGGGTCACCACAGCTGAACTCTGGTCCGCTAATGATTGGCAGTCAATTTTATTTATGATGCCGAGGTGCCAGCCCAATGCCTAACCTTCAACGAAGGCACACCCATTCACGCTTGTCTTTCGAGCGCCACTCGACCAAGGGGAGGACATGCAGACTCCACACAGAAGGCGCTTCAGCCGAGAATCGAACGGGAGAACCTCTTGCTGTGAGGCAACAACGCTACCACTGCACCACAGTGGCTTCCATGCTTAGCAAAGTAGAAAAGGTTGTCATCATTGTGCTCTTTCAAATGCATTGCCACAGAACAGAGAATTGAGCAGGAGATTCTTCAGTATTTGGCAAAACTTCTAGTGAAAGATCTGTCTTATTCTTCTGTCAGTATTTTGCTTTATACTATTTCAGCATGTTACACCCTGGACCCTTCTTTGTCTGCTTACTATTTGGTCAAACATTTTTGAAAAACTAGTGACCCTGTGGCACAGAGGGATTAAGTCCTTGCCGTGGGGATGGATTTTGTATAATGGTTAAGATTTTTATCTCATAGACACAAGGTACACAGTTTGATTCTGACCTCTTATTATTTGATAGGCTTAAAATGGTCCTTCAGGGTAGTTAGCCTAGTACTCACCAGTAAACTATGAATCCAGGTGATTTATGTTCAACTGGGTGCATGGGTGCTGGAGAGGCAGCAAAGTGGTGGGAGTAAGCAGCCAACATCAACCCGCCCATCTTAGGGAGGGGGGAGGCAGCCTATGGTCACTGCAGTACGGTAGCATTAAGAGCCTACTAGGCTATGTGCTGCAAGTTGGGCCTAATTCTTAATTAGAGGTTATGCATGAGTGGAAGCACACATGTGCCTACTGATGCAGACTGCCATGAGGAGGAAGCAGGAGTTAGGGTACACTCCTTGGTAGCAATATGATGTGGCACCAGTATCCTCAGTCTCCTCGGCAGTCCCAGAAGTGGGGTCATATTGAGCCAGAGGAAGAATAAGGCAGGCACATTAGATCCAGTGAATGAAGAAAGGAGCTGGTGGCCAGCTGAGAGGAGGAGGAGGAGGGAGAAACACAATTTTTAAAAGGATAAATGCACCTAAAAAGCTGGCCCCCTCAATAAAATATCTTTTTGAAAGATTGACCGTGGCATGTTTTAAGCTTGGTGGATGTGTAAATAAATTTCTTATCCTGAATGACACTGTTCTTAATATCAGTGACATTATCTAGAAGGCTATAAGAACTGAAAACCCTATATAAAAAGCCTGCATGGTACTTATACCATAAAGACATAGTAAACCTTAGGACCACCTTTATCCTTTAGACTGAAAATGTTCTCTGAACTGGCCTTCAACCAGTCTGTCCAGATCCCTATCTTTCTTCTTTGTTGTTTCACACCCAGGCTGAGAAGAATTTTACACCTCCTGACATCTGCAGAGTTCCTGCCTAGACACTCTCTGCCTGACCTAAAATTCTGAGAATATGGTTTTGCCGCCTTCCTGTAAACAAATGTTTATATCTTGAAAGCTACAAAAGTAACAAAAAAAGTTAAAATACAAAATTTATTTTGCATACACACTCATCTTACAGTAGTGGTAAGATAAAGTCTTGCAACAAAAACACAGGCCATTTAGGGAAAGGAAAGGGAGAAATCGAATGCCATCATGGAAGTATTGAATAGAGAAAACTATAAAGCAATTAAGACAAGACGTGTCACTGTTAGAAAGTATAGAAGAGGGAAAAGATCATGAAACATACTTAGCTATACATGATAAAAGGAATGCACAATATCAGAAAAGACCAGGATCTATTGTACACTTTTGCAAATAATAAACTAAAGATATCAACACAGACAAACAAACTTGGAAGATATGCAGATAAACCTAAAGGAAAAGTTCAAACTAAACAATTCATTGATGATCCAAAGAAGATTTATAGAGAATTGGGAAACAAGACAAAAGGAATAGAAATACCCCCCAAAAAGAAGAAATAGATACATTTTGAAGAAAATATCTATGAAGACCCTGTGGAACATAAAGATGCTGAATGGACAGAGGAAGTGAAGAAACGGTAAGAAGTTCATCACATTTCATATCCTATTCATTTGAAGTAATGGCCAGAGACATTGAAACAAAATTAAGGAAACCTCCTAAGTTGAAAACCCCAGGCCCACTTGAAGTACCTAAGTTCTGGCTAAAAATATTAACATCTTCACACAAAGATTTAGCCTTGAGTGAGAATTATTTATATACCCATCCTGAACATATACCAGCCTGGTTAACAACAGGAAAAACAAAATTTGTCCTTAAGAGTGAACCTGTAGACCAATAACTTGCCTTCCAACGATATGAAAATTATATACTGGCAATGTTGCCAATAAAGTTTATAGTCACTTAGAACAAACTTGATTGTAGCAGTAGAACATAAGGGTAATTAAAGAAAGTCATATGGAACAAAGGATCATTTGTTGTTAAAGGCATAATGGCGAATTGTAAAAAAAGGTAAGAATCTAAGTATGCCATGGTTAGACTACTGAAAAGCATTTGACAGCATTCCACATTCATGGATAAAGAAGTGCTTACAGATGTACAAGATGCACCCTGCATTGAACAATTATATTATAGTGACCATGAAACATTGTCAAACCACTCTGCAGCAAAGCCATGATAAAGGACACATTATTATCCCAGGGATAAAAATGTAAAGGGGGATATTCCAGGGTGACTCTTTAGTCATCATTGCTCTTTTGTCTTGCCCTTAACCCATTAAGCTGTCTACTTAACAGATTAGGTCACGGTTACATTTTGGCTCCCAGAAAATAACAAAGTGTAAAGACTTAACATCTTATTTTGTGGATGATTTGAAAATACATAGTTCAAGTGGTCAAAACTTTCGCAGATGATATAAGAATGTCATTTGGTCTTGATGAATGTGGAAAAGTAACCTTTAAAGCAGGAAGGCTACAACAGAAAGAAACCATCAGGCTGGGACAGGAATGTGATATAAAGGAACCCGAGCATGAGGGAATATATAAATATTTGAGAACTGATGAAGGATTGATGAAAAAACATGAGCAAATGAGAACAAAAGTTAGTAAGGAATATTTTAGAAGACTAAAATTAAAACTGAAAACAGCCCTGACATCTAGGAACAAAAGTCCAAGCTATAAATCAGTTTTCACTTCATGTTCTAACTTACAGTTTTTTGGGTGGTTTACTGGTCCCAAAAGTTATTGGATCAGTTGGACAGGAAAATAAGGAAAACGCTTTACACTTATCACATAATTTATAAAAATCGGTGTATAACAAGATTATATATTCCTCATTCTGAAGGAGATATGGGCCTCCTCAAATGTGATTACATGTATAGATCTGCAGTCATAGGACTGCATACATATCTGCTGAACTCACAAGATCCAAACGTAATAAAAGTTTTAAAACCTGAGGAGAATTAAATCTAAGATGACTTCCCTGCTTAGTTTAGCACAAGCATATTGGTGTCAAGTGGGAATGAAAATCAAACCAGGAGTAGAACAAAATCAGGTAGTAACTGAATGTGCCAAAAAAAAACAAAACAAAAGAAAGAGTATAAAGTGAAGGATCAGATGAGAAGGCAAGAAATGTGGAAAATGCATAAATTTAGTTGCAAGTATAGAAAACTCCAGTAACAACCCATGTTGTTTAGGATCTGACACAGGAATGGTTAAGGAGAGGTGAATTTAAATACAAGAAACTAAAGGTTGATATTGGAGTACCAGGATGGTTACATACATGTTGGTTTACAGAATCCATTGAACATGTCAGAGAGACAGATAAATGCAGGTTTTGTAAAACAGAATTGGAAACAGTTGCATATCTTGTTGATGGGTATGTTACACAAATAGCAGAGGGCCTGTATACTGAAAGGCATAGTAATGTGGTCAGACTGTTGCACTGGGGATTATGCAAACATTACAATATTGAAGTAGCTGAGAAGCACTGGAAACATGAACCACAAATCATTATAGAAAATTATGAAGTTTATATCACATGGGACACCTATTACCAACAGTTCAAAAAACAGATGCGAGAAAACCAGATATAGTAGTCCATGAAAAGAAGACAAAAGTAACATTGATCATTGAAGTTGCTACACCCAGTGATTACAGTGTCTTATATACAGAGACACAAAGTCATAAAATACCAGGATTTGCAGACAGAAGTGAGAGCAATGTGGAAAAAGTATACCCAGACAGTTCCAATATTAGTAGGAGCAGATGGTCTCTTAAAAAATAATTTACATTCATATGCCGCGGTGGTACAGTGGTAGCATCGTTACCTCATAGCAAGCGGTTCTCCCGTTCGATTCTCGGCTTGGCTTGGGAGTGCCTTCTGTGTGGACTTTGCATGTCCTCCCGCGGTTGGGTAGCATTCGAAAGACATGCGTGTGTAAATGGCCATGCCTTCGTTGAAGGTTGGGCATCGAGCTGGCACCTCGGCATTTCGTAAAAAAAAATTTACTGCCAATCATTAGCGGACCAGAGTTCCGCTGTGGCGACCCCTTACCGGGAAAAAGCCGAAAGACAAATAACATTTAGATGTGCTACCGGTACATGTAACTCTGTATGAATTGCATAAGGAGTCAATCCCAGCCATATGAATTGTATAAGGAGTCAGTCCTAGCTGCAATGCAGGTGCTGCGAAGAGCACTTTTGACTGACATCAAAGACTGAAACATTACTAATTTCATGAACTTTAATCATACTTTGACTTAGGAATGGGGTCCATTCCTGTCACGGTATTAGAAACCCAAAAGACTTGGAGAAATTAAGTAGGTGATGTTAGAAGTTCAGCCAGACTTAAAGCTAATTAAATATTGATGTTGATAAAGTAAAATGAGTTATAATTATGCAAACAAGCATTAATGTCTTTGTACCCATATTAGATGGACCATAGCTATCAGTGTGACCTTTATTTGCACAGATGCGTTCTTCATTTTCTGCAAAGCAGTTTTGTAGAAGTCACTCAGTTTTTGAGATATTTGTATAATTAGGAATGGTATGCCATATTTTCGTATTTAATAGGAAAGGCAATGTAAGTATCTACAATGCAGTGCTAGCAGGACAACTGTCAGTGCAGAGTTTTTAAAGCATTTGAGTGTTCTTTCATTTGATTCCATGGAGTACCACATAAACACGTTCTTGTTCAAGTTATTAATATATATATATATATATATATATGTATATATATATATATATATATATATATATATGACAATATTTGTAACGACACAAAAAGAACTGCTACCAAGCAAAGGTCCACTTCCAATAGAATCAACGCAATAATAGTAACAAAGTAATAGGAACGGACCAACACGAACAGTTGAGTCATAAACCAAGAATTTTAATATAAAACACAAGCGCTTTCACGTGTTACAAAACACGCCTCATCAGGTTTCAACATCAAAATATTATAAACCCATATATATACAAAATCAAATCCAATTCAGGTAGAATAAATTAACAAATTGATGCTGTTAATTAATTAGATAATTGATTCAAATAGATGAATGCACTCAATGGATACATAAACTACTCAATTTGTAACACATCATCTAAAAGCAATTCACCCTTTAGAACCATAGCTTAAAATACACTTTTAAAATTGCCCTTATGTTAAACAACTTCAATTTCATAGTATCACTTCCAGTAAATGCATAACATTAATCAAAACTATCACAACACATAAAACAAAACATAAAACAAAAAAACGCCATAAAATGACACAAGTAAAAATAAAAAGAAATAATGTGAAACATGAATGAAAATACAAAACCAAAAACCTATAAATGGTATGTGATATGATATATTATATTGTAGTGTATCAACCCATTCATTCCACTAGCCAACAGCAATCAAATAAAAATAATATAATATTTGTAGTAAATAAATAACATAATATTTGTAGTAAATAAACTTGATTTCCTCTTTTAAGAGTATCCCACTTTTCTGAGGAGTCATTCCTGACATCTGTGGAGACCTGTCATGTGACATGCTGTTTTACAACGTATTCTGGTGGAAAATTCAAGAGCTATGTATGAAAATATGATATTTGTGCAAATATGTGTATTGCATTACTAAACAAATCTAAATAGCTTCAGATTGGTAGTAAGCATACAACAGATATCAGTGACGACTTTTGCAGTATTACATTATCTTTCATTTGGTACCATGGAATATAAAGCAAACACCTTGTGCAACTTATTAATATAATTAGAAATGTATAACATACATTTCTGAAAAAATAGATTTTATCTGTTATACCCCCCCCCCAGAACTTCCATGCGTGACCCCTGTGTTGACTGTGCAATTGAAGTGCTTTTCTATTTGTTCTGGTAGATAATGACTGAATTCTGTATAGGAATATGATATTACACAGTTATCTATATTGCTTTACTAAGCAAATGTATTCAGTTTGGTAGTAAGCTGGCAGTATATTACTGACAACCTTTGCAGCACTGTATAATCTTTAGTATGGTACCATGCAGTACCTTTTGTTCAAGTTAATATAATTGTTAGCATTTGACATGTATGCATAATATCTGTATAAAATAAACTGGACTTTCTCTTTTACAGAGTATCAAACTTATTTGAGACACCATTCCTGATCACTGTGGTGACTTGGGGCCATGAAGTACCATATGAACACTTTGTTAAGTTAATATCATAAATATATGATGTATGCACTTATACTAACAGCTCTATAGTCCAACATGACTCTCTGCATTGATCCCTATATTTTCCATACAAACTTTAACATTCAGTAAATATACCCTGGAAGCATACCTAAATGACATGCTGAACTTCACAAGACAAATCAGCATATGATCATTTGTGTCAGTATTACTAAAAGTAACTGTAAAAGATAATGAAGCACAACATTCAGCATAACTATGCACTTTATTAACAATACGGAGAGCCCAGCTCTTTAGTCCAACAATACTGAAAGGCTAAGGATCACACCTGCTATATAATGGCTATACTTCTAGAGATTTTATATATTTATATAGGTATACACACACACACACACACACACACACACACACACACACACACACACACACACACACACACACACACACATGAAGAGAGAAGGGAGCACTTTAAAATGCATGGTTTTGTTGTTGCAATCATTTGTTTTTTTCCTGAAGTTGACCTAAATGAGAATACAAAAACACCAGTGTCATTACTAGTACAGAAGTCCCAGCACCAGTGTCATTACTAGTACATAAGTCCCAGCACTGGTGTCATTACTAGTACACAAGTCCCAGCACCAATGTCATTACTAGTACACAAGTCCCAGCACCAGTGTCATTACTAGTACACAAGTCCCAGCACCAGTGTCATTACTAGTACACAAGTCCCAGCACCAGTGTCATTACTAGTACATAAGTCCCAGCACCGGTGTCATTACTAGTACACAAGTCCCAGTACCAATGTCATTACTAGTACACAAGTCTCACCACCAATATCATTACTAGTACACAAGTCCCAGCACCAGTGTCATTACTAGTACACAAGTCCCAGCACCAGTGTCATTACTAGTACAGTACAGAAGTCCCAGCACCAGTGTCATTACTAGTACAGTACAGAAGTCCCAGCACCAGTGTCATTACTAGTACACAAATCCCAGCACCAGTGTGATTACTAATACACAAGTCCCAGCACCAGTGTCATTACTAGTACATAAGTCCCAGCACCGGTGTCATTACTAGTACACAAGTCCCAGCACCAATGTCATTACTAGTACACAAGTCTCAGCACCAATATCATTACTAGTACATAAGTCCCAGCACCAGTGTCATTACTAGTACACAAGTCCCAGCACCAGTGTCATTACTAGTACACAAGTCCCAGCACCAGTGTCATTACTAGTACAGTACACAAGTCCCAGCACCAGTGTCATTACTAGTACACAAGTCCCAGCACCAGTGTCATTACTAGTACAGTACAGAAGTCCCAGCACCAGTGTGATTACTAATACACAAGTCCCAGCACCAGTGTCATTACTAGTACACAAGTCCCAGCACCAGTGTCATTACTAGTACACAAGTCCCAGCACCAGTGTCATTTGTAGTACAAAAGTCCTAGCACTAATGTCATTACTAGTACACACATCTCAGCACCAGTGTCATTACTAGTACAGTACACAAGTCCCAGCACCAGTGTCATTACTAGTACAGTACACAAGTCCCAGCACCAGTGTCATTACTAGTACACAAGTGCCAGCACCAATGTCATTACTAGCACACAAGTGCCAGCACCAGTGTCATTACTAGTACACAAGTCCCAGCACCAGTGTCATTACTAGTACATAAGTCCCAGCACCGTTGTCATTACTAGTACACAAGTCCCAGCACCAATGTCATTACTAGTACACAAGTCTAGCACCAATATCATTACTAGTACACAAGTCCCAGCACCAGTGTCATTACTAGTACACAAGTCCCAGCACCAGTGTCATTACTAGTACAGTACACAAGTCCCAGCACCAGTGTCATTACTAGTACACAAGTCCCAGCACCAGTGTCATTACTAGTACAGTACAGAAGTCCCAGCACCAGTGTGATTACTAATACACAAGTCCCAGCACCAGTGTCATTACTAGTACACAAGTCCCAGCACCAGTGTCATTACTAGTACACAAGTCCCAGCACCAGTGTCATTTGTAGTAGAAAAGTCCTAGCACTAATGTCATTACTAGTACACACATCTCAGCACCAGTGTCATTACTAGTACAGTACACAAGTCCCAGCACCAGTGTCATTACTAGTACAGTACACAAGTCCCAGCACCAGTGTCATTACTAGTACACAAGTGCCAGCACCAGTGTCATTACTAGCACACAAGTGCCAGCTCCAGTGTCATTACTAGTACACAAGTCCCAGCACCAGTGTCATTACTAGTACATAAGTCCCAGCTCCGGTGTCATTACTAGTACACAAGTCCCAGCACCAATGCCATTACTAGTACACAAGTCTAGCACCAATATCATTACTAGTACACAAGTCCCAGCACCAGTGTCATTACTAGTACACAAGTCCCAGCACCAGTGTCATTACTAGTACAGTACACAAGTCCCAGCACCAGTGTGATTACTAATACACAAGTCCCAGCACCAGTGCCATTACTAGTACACAAGTCCCAGCACCAGTGTCATTACTAGTACACAAGTCCCAGCACCAGTGTCATTTGTAGTACAAAAGTCCTAGCATTAATGTCATTACTAGTACACACATCTCAGCACCAGTGTCATTACTAGTACAGTACACAAGTCCCAGCACCAGTGTCATTACTAGTACAGTACACAAGTCCCAGCACCAGTGTCATTACTAGTACACAAGTCCCAGCACCAGTGTCATTACTAGTACACAAGTCCCAGCACCAGTGTCATTTGTAGTGCAAAAGTCCTAGCACTAATGTCATTACTAGTACACACATCTCAGCACCAGTGTCATTACTAGTACAGTACACAAGTCCCAGCACCAGTGTCATTACTAGTACAGTACACAAGTCCCAGCACCAGTGTCATTACTAGTACACAAGTCCCAGCACCAGTGTCATTACTAGTACATAAGTCCCAGCACCGGTGTCATTACTAGTACACAAGTCCCAGCACCAATGTCATTACTAGTACACAAGTCTCAGCACCAATATCATTACTAGTACACAAGTCCCAGCACCAGTGTCATTACTAGTACAGTACAGAAGTCCCAGCACCAGTGTGATTACTAATACACAAGTCCCAGCACCAGTGTCATTTGTAGTACACAAGTCCCAGCACCAGTGTCATTATTAGTACACAAGTCCCAGCACCAGTGTCATTTGTAGTACAAAAGTCCTAGCACTAATGTCATTACTAGTACACACATCTCAGCACCAGTGTCATTACTAGTACAGTACACAAGTCCCAGCACCAGTGTCATTACTAGTACAGTACACAAGTCCCAGCACCAGTGTCATTACTAGTACACAAGTCCCAGCACCAGTGTCATTACTAGTACACAAGTGCCAGCACCAGTGTCATTACTAGCACACAAGTGCCAGCACCAGTGTCATTACTAGCACACAAGTGCCAGCACCAGTGTCATTACTAGTACACAAGTCTCAGCACCAGTGTCATTACTAGTGCACAAGTCCCAGCACCAGTGTCATTACTACTACACAAGTCCCAGCATCAGTATAATTACTAGTACACAAGTCCCAGCACCAGTGTCATTACTAGTACACACAAGTCCCAGCACCAGTGTCATTACTAGTACACACAAGTCCCAGCACCAGTGTCATTACTAGTACACACAAGTCCCAGCACCAGTATAATTACTAGTACACAAGTCCCAGCACCAGTGTCATTACTAGTACACACAATTCCCAGCACCAGTGTCATTACTAGTACACACAAGTCCCAGCACCAGTGTCATTACTAGTACACACAAGTCCCAGCACCAATATAATTACTAGTACACAAATCCCGGCACCAGTATAATTACTAGTCCACAAGTCTCATCACCAGTGTCATTACTTGTACACACAAGTCCCAGCACCAGTGTCATTACTAGTACACAAGTCCCAGCACCAATGTCATTACTAGTACACAAGTCCCAGTCATGCAAGGCTAGACAAAGTTGCTGTGATGGTCTCTAAAAAGGTTTATTTAAAAAGGAGAGAAGATAGTAGCAAAGACTGTGTGGTAGATGCAGGCGTTATTAGTTTTTTGTGTAGGCGTCTGACAGTTTATACGTTTCCGTGCCAGCAGCTGTGGTTAGATTTGTAAAACAAGAGTCTAGTGCTGTCTCATCACAACATTTCAACAATCTCCTATCACTCTAAATGTGCTAAATATTCAGTAAATCATTTCCTCATCTTACTCTTGCAGTCTGAAACAGTTGTTGTTGTGTCTTTTGGCTTTTCCTGGTTAGGAGTCGCCACAGAGGAACTCCGGTCCGCTAATGATTGGCAGTAGATTTTTACGTGCCGCGTTGCCAGCCCTGACGCACAACCTTCAACGAAGGTACACCCATTCACGCATGTCTCCACACAGAAGATGCTCTAGCTGAGAATCGAACAGGACAACGTCTTACTGTGAGGCAACAACGCTACCGCAGCACCACCACCACAGTCCGAAACAGTACAAACTTTAAAAACCTCTCTAAAATCCCATGCTCATTTTTATGCAAAGAAGTATAAAATGTAAGAAAAATATTTCCAGGATGGCAAGCAGCAGAAGTGGAACAGAATACTGAAGGGTTCAGCTTGAGCACTCATTTGATATGAATATGTCTAACTCCAAACAAATTCTTTTTCCCACCTAATGGTAGAAAACTTCTTAGCTGCTCTTACATCTCTCTACATCACAAAAAAAAAGGCAGTCCGACTTATACTGCCAGATATGCGGGAAAGCAAAGCCCCCACAAAAATAACAGGATTAGGAAATACTTGCACAGATTTCAAACACCATGATTGGTTGCTGCACTGTGATGTCTGTCATCACAGTGCACCAACCAACTAGGTTGTTAGACAGGAACATGTACACTTGACAAACCAGAGCTTACTCTCAGTACCTTGGGAAAAAATCTGATAAGAGAAATAAATTACAAAGCAAAGGTTTAAACAGAAAATACATTTTGCTAAAATATGTGTCTGGACAGCTATAAGGGCAGAAATAATGCTTACTGTCCTACAAAATGGCTATACTATACTGCAGCAATACATGAAGACAAGAACAATATTTTATTTTGATTTTTTTCCATGGCAGCATTTTTTTATTTTGCACGTGCCTAAATGCGGAAGTCAATACCGCATTTAGGCATGAGTAAAACCTTTCCAGGTATGAGTGAAGTTATGAGCGCACTGTGGGGCTGCAGGCATGGAGTCTATAAGCTGTCGGCTGAAGAGACAATGAAAGTGCCAACCAAGGACTTACTCAAATAGCACTATAGGCGTGAATGAGTTACCCATTAAAACAAAGGAAAAAGGCTGTTTTAGGCCAGTCTGGTATTCCATTGCCGGAATCAAGGACTTTAAGCAAACAGACTACCTATTTATGTCCTTCATCACAGGCAAAGTGGGCATACTGGTCTCCAAGCAGAAGTGTTATAGCATATTTTTGCATCTGTAAACAGGTAGATGTTTTTAGCATATCCTTGTATCAGTAAATGTATTTTGCTCATTTCTTATGTGATCCCATTCAACTGGGCTGTGCATGCAAATATAAATAAAAAATAACAAATATGAATTTTTTCAAATGTCTGTCTAATTATATCATATTCTGTTTCGAATCTGACAAGAAGTCCTTAGGGGATGCAATGAAGGTGCATGCCATTAGGGTAGTGGCCGTTACAGTTGTTTTCTTCAAGAACTGTATGCTTAGAGAGTTTATGAAGTACTGATTTGGTTATCTATGTATATCTTCTCCAAACACTGCAAACTGGATAACCCATTCCCAGAAATGTGAGTTTTGCCTCTGCTATTCTGCAAGGCATGATATAGCCTTGAAGGGAAGTACTGCAGAACTGGTCTTTGTTAGTTTTCCTATGGATATGGAATTACACTGCAGTTGTGTTCCCCTGTGATGAACATGTTACGGTCATGTGAATAACTTATCAGAACAGTAAATGTTGATGTACAAGTTCATCCCTGTGGTATAGGTTCCCATCCTCAGACCCCCAGGCTGTAAAGTCTCATCCCAGATTAGGTCTTTGGGCTGTGGTTGTCATGTATTTCACTGTGACTGCTTTCCCTTTTCACCTGTTTTCTGATATGGGTCCCTGTCAGTTCTGTCCTAGTACCAGATACAGAATATGGAAGAAGGTATAACTAACATGTTGGAGTACTTTTTATATTTTTCTCCATCCAGCCCGGTTAACCTTCCGTATGTTCCCCATGTTACTACACCTGCCCTTCTAGGCTAGTCCTGCCATAGCCCTATCTCCAGGTGGACTTTCAGCTACTCAGAAAGTCAACCTTGTGTTAGACATTTGGAATGTCCAGGAAGTGAGGATTTGATGAGGAGATATGAGATTTAGCACTGGAAGTTTTCATGTAGCAAAGCCAGTTGGAATCTGTTGCATGGATAGTGGAGTCTGCAGTAATATTATAATATGTACCTACTCCCCCAAGTACGCTGAGGCTCCTGGTGTCTACCAGAAGTCATACAGGCAGCACTTCCTTTGGAATATACCCCATCTCAGGATTAGGAGAGCTGGCCTCTAACCATTTCATACTGTCCTCCTTCCCAGATGAACCTGTCAGCAATCCAAGCATATTCCTGAACTTAGGCCAGAGGTGGCACAGATGGATTCCTGGCCATGCACCTTTGGGGAGACTTGTGTCCTTGAGGACTGACACCTAGGATCAAAATTTGGGGCAAAAATCCAGCTAGGCTGTCAGACATGGCTTGCCTTAATCCAGTTGAACCTATTTGACTCAATAGAACCCTGCTGTCTTACGGGAGGGGGGGTCTGCCCATGGACAGCCATAGGCAATAGGTATCCATGGCTCAATAGAACCCTGCTGTCTCACAAGGGGGGGTCTGCCCATGGACAGCCATAGGCAATAGGTGTCCAAGGCATGTCTCATTTTATTATTATTATTATTTATTTTTTCAACTAAAACATACTCCTGCCGCAGTAGCAGCCCAGTAAAGAAGGCAATGCACACTTAATTTCCAGGCTTTCTGCTTGATTTCACCCATGATATACAAAATGAATCACAGAGCCCAAAGGTCTTGTTCGTGGTACGTGGAACCAGACAGAAAGCATAGAAACTTTGAATGATGTTAGTTAATGGCCACAAAAGCATCATGCATCTGCAGCCATTGGCACAGTTAGGATATGTGATGGGTATGTAAGAAAATGCAGCAGATGAGGTGCAGCTTATGCAAGAAATCTATTATTCTTTAAACCCTTGCAGGCAGCCAGATAAGCATATCACTCAAGTGTGCCTGATTGTAAGAAACATTCTCATTTTGAATCTTAAAAAAGCTGCATGGCATTCTAATGTTCCTGTTATGAAGCAGACTGCAGGCATCATGTTTGTTTATCTATGAAAGCTGATATAGTTAACTGTGTATGCATAAGGAGAGAAGTAAGTACTCGATTAAAGTCCCTATAACTCCTCGGTACACTAGCTGTCTATGAATGACAGTGACTCACCCTGATCTGCTGTGGTTTGACAAAGTTAAATGGTCTTTAAAAGCCGGTATTGCATTAAAGAGATCCAGATTGGCTGATTACACCCCTCCCCCCCAAACACTTTGCCTGAGGCAGTTGTCCCACAATAGCTATGCTACTGTAAAACAGAGATGTTATTTTGTATAAATTGTATATTGTTACACTTAAGAAAACCTCTGTGTAAAACATTTTGTAGTTAAAATTGTACCCCCCCCCCTCCACACACACACACACACACACACACACACACACACACACACACACACACACCTACACATTTATTTGCAGACTACCATGTTTTCCATTGTATGGTTTGTTTTAGTGTGAATGGCTATGAGAAGCTGTTTCAGGAAGTATTCTCAAAAGCAACCAGTAATGCTCCAGAGGTATTGGCAATGTAGTTTGTCTTTAGCAATACACATTGATGCCAATGCTGAGGAGTGTGGTAATCTTAGGAACTGCTTGATCTTTAATGGCAGTACAACTACCCTGTAAGATTAAGGTGCTCTTGTCTCCAGTTCTTAAAAACATTTGGATACTGATACAGGTTAGCATTTCTGGTATTTCATTCATGTTTGTGTAGTTCAGAAATGAAAGTATGCCATTACTGTGGTGTTAACTGTCGTGTGAAGAATTCTACTGCCCTTGGACTATTGTGGTGAACTGCGATGGATAGTGACAAGTTACCCATTTTCTGTTTTTTTTCCAGACTATGTGTACAACTCTCAGTGCAGCCAGACAGGTAATTCCCACCATTTGCTGCCAGTACTGAACCTTTAATGAATAACTGCAGTACATCGTTTGTTTTTAATCTTGCTGGTTCTTGCATTCCTTTATTGATTTAGACAACAGAGGGGGTCAGTTTTCAACATTTCTTGAGATTACTGCATTCAGTCTTTAATTTCTTTTCGTACTTTTTATGATACCTGTGTTGTCCTGTTAGCCCGTTGGTAGCAGTCTTTTTTCATCATTAGGGGACTGCAGAAAGATTTTCTAAATAAAGTGCCACATTTCCATGCAGCTATTCTAGTAGTGCAAAGATTAACAAATCAACCCCTTTTTCATCTCAGCACAGTTATATACCTAAGCAGTGTTATGTATCAAAGTGAATAGCTGTGGTTTCAGTGGCAGTGACACGTGGGGAAGTATGATTGTGCTGTTACATCTACGTGGGAAATTTCTGCACTGCTTTAAAAATAGGTGGTGCTGTCGTGGTGCTTAGGAATTCAGAGGGAGGTGGTGATGAGAGCTCAACAGCCGCTGCCTTTCCTTCCTTGTTGCGTTACTTGACCTTGGATCACTGCTGCCAGCAACACTTGGAGATTCATTTCTTTTGCACCATTGTTGACACACATTGTATATGTGCGCTAAAACACTCAGGTGATAGGATCTTTTATCTGTGAAGCACCCAGTCTGCGAGAGAAAGATACTAATCATGTGGCTTACAGTGCAGTCTGAGTTGTGCATTTATCACAGCAGCTTGAAATGCAGTGTGCGGTTTATTGCTTTGGTTAGAGTGATGACATACACACAAGACTTAGCAGTCAGGTTTGTATGCTCCATGTTATGCATTCAATGCAAAGGTAATCTGGAGTACAGGGTAGATCTGTTCCTAGCTAGAAATGTATTATTTCTTGTCATTATCATCTGTTGCTTTCTTTAACTGATTTATTGCTGAACATTCTCCAGAATTTGTACTCTTTCTAGTTAATTAACTTCCTGTATATAAAGAGAATTATTTTAGGTTTCTTACCTATAAAATGTCTTTATATCATGTTTGTACCTTCAAAGGCATTTGAAGTAGCGGTGTCTTGAATTTTAATGGCAAAACATACATTTTTAATGTAATGGGTATGCCTTAATGTAACCTACATACAAATGACCATATCTCTATAATCCTTTCAGATGTGTCTTGATCTGAAAATTTTATAAGAACACTGTTGCTGATCTAGAGTGGGATACAGGGTACCATGACTTCCAGATTAAAAAGGTAGAGTGCTCTGACTCTGGAGTGATTCTGGCATGCAGTTCAGAAATCACCTACACACAATGCCGACTACAGCACTTTACAGAAGGGAAAAAATTCTGCTTGATCAGCTGCTTTTTTGCATAGCTGTCAACCTTCCATCTCCAAAATGAGGAACACTAGCCCTCATAATGTGGAACAAATGGGCAAAATGTGGAACACATACTAATAGCTTACTAGCACCTTCAACTAGGAAGGCCATAGGATGGTTAAATATGCTGGTTTTACTTTTAAAGAAGATCTTTTAATGAATTAATATGATTCATTTCCATTTACCATGGATTTCACTTAAAAAAATTCCTAACACTGAATGTGTGACAAAGTCTTTCAATGTGGAACATTGAGGAACTTTGAGGAACATGAACTTTTTAAGACCCCAAATGAGGTACGTTCCTTGTCATGAGGTACGCTTTTTTGTGACAGTAGTGCTCTATAATACATAGAGTAAATTCATGTTGTTGTGAGGTAGCACTGTCCATCAAAATGTTGTGTGTGCAGATTATCAAATAAGAATAAGCGTAAGGTGCACTCCGAGTTTAGGCTCCTAACGTGCAAAATAAAGATGGGCTAAGAAAGCCACCTGTAGTAAGGAAGCTAGTTACTACATGTCTGATGTAGAAATGTTGGATTTGTATGCATCAGCCCGATAGATTAGGAAGACCGTTCAATCAAACAATACCACTGTGGAAGAGGGCACATTATCCTTTTTACAAAGCATGGACCTGCCTCTGTTGTGTATATGGACTGTTCTTTGCCTCTCAACATGTAGCCCATCTGCTGCTACCCATTAAATGTAGAGGAAACAACATCCCAGCCCTTCTGCTCATCCATATGTTACAGCAAGTTGCTTTTCATGCCATGATGGATGGTCCTCCAACAGTCTTCCATTCCCCACCTAGACCAAGTCTATAATAGCTGTATCTCTTAGACTGACACCTTCAGTGGGAGGAAGCCATCCATGTCCTTCGCTGTATATAGTTGTATATGTGGCTACTGCTTCCTCCAAACATCCCTTACCAGCAGGAGTTCACTTGTCCAGAACCACATCACCGCAGTACTAATCTCTTGGTTGGTGTGTGATTCATAAGCCAAGGCTCATTGCCATGCCTCAATCTGTACACATGCATGTCACAGTGCTACCTGCATATTATCATTAATTATGTTATCATGATATTAATTCTGTTGTCATGATGGCAGATGGTATTGGCTGAATTGAGGATGTTCATCGTGCATACAGCTGCAGTAATCACAGATGGGTTTTCAGCCGTCAGGCGGTCCCTCGGTCGGCCGAATTCCAAAGTCTTGGTCCGGCGTCGGTTGTCGTCGCTTACTCTTCTGACGTCAGTAAGGCCAGAGTATATAAGACACAGCCGGCGCCATGTTCTTCAGTCTTTTTTGCCGTGCGGTGCCCGAAGCAGAAGCAGTTCGCAAGTGCCGGTCGGCCAGCTCCTGAATTACGAAAAAATTTGGAACCGAAGTCATTAAAGCTAAGTACCCCGTTTGGGAAACTTTTCTTGCCTCAGACCGATGTCAGAAAAAGTTAATAATTGTATTTCTTGTGGGAAGCAAATACCGCATAAGGATTTCCATTCCCTTTGCATACCTTGTTTGGGCCCAGACCACGACGTCTCGGGCTGTCGCTTTTGCGCTACCTTCAATAAACGCACTATCAAGCGTCGGGCGGAATTTGCCCAACACTACTTTGGTAAAGCTTTTGATTATAAAATGTCGTCAGACACTCCGACTACCGTTTTGTCCAAAAAACGCAAGGAAAAGGACCGACACGCGAGGCCCACGGTCCCCACCGACACCACGCCAAAACAGGCTACACGTGGTCCGGTTCTCAGCGAGACGCCTTTGCAGTCCCTGACTACCGACGACACTCCTTTGGTGGTGTCCTCTGTACCCGAGACCGCTGGGTCCTCGGCCCTTTCCCAGACTACAACCGAAGCCCCTGCTAATGTCGAGCCTACTAATGTGGACAGGTCCACCTCCACCCATGGTGTATTTAGGCCCTCATCTTCTTTTTCAATTAAGGCCTTTACTAAATCCAAAGCAGCCAGGCATCCCACGAGGACTGTTGCACAGGGCTCATCTCCTGGATCCATGCCTAAGAAACAGATGCTTAAAATGGCTGAGGATTGAATTACTCTTATCAGAGGTTCTCAGCCCCCTCCTGACAAGAGGCCCAGAGTGGAGGAAGAATCTCCCTCTTCTGATCAGGGATCCATTTTATCAGAACATTCTGATGCAGAGGAACACTCTTACTCCCCTTTTGAGGATTCGGATGCAGAACAGTCCATTCCTTCTGTATCCCCTCCTGAGGATTTTTCTTTTGGGGAAACCTTGCATACCTTGAGGGAACACTTCCATTGGGAAGGCCAAGACTTTTCAGATTCCAAGAAAAGACTTAGGGAATTTCTTTGGTTACCTCAGCACAGACCTCTGGCTATACCCCTGTTTTGGATGTACTGGATGATGTCTATTCGGAGGCTTGCCTTAACCCTGATTCTCTGCCTCCTGCACCAGTAAAACCTGATAGGTATTACAGAGTACCCAGCTCTCACCAATTTCTCTACAAAGGCCATAATGCTGACCCTGAAACCATTTCACAAGGCCCCAAGGGATTAAAGGCCTCCACTGCCAAGAATCCACTTCCTGCAGAAAGGGAATCCAGATCTCTAGAAAGGTGGGGTAAAAAGTTATATACCTCGGCCACCCTAGCCATGAGGGCCTTAAACTGTCAGTTTCATATGATTAAATATCAACAGTACCTGTTATCACAATTAAGGAACAAAATGTCTCAACCTGAACAACCAGATTTAAAAGAGTTACAGGATATGATGCATAGTGCAGAGCAAGTGGGTAAACACACCTTACAATGTGGTTATGATGCCCTAGAGGCTTCCAGTAGAGCGGCTGCTACAGGATCAGTCATTCGCAGACATGCCTGGCTTAGGGAACAAAATTTGCCTGATCATGTGAAAGCTAAACTTCTTGATGCTCCTTTACAAAAAGATGTACTATTTGGTACTAATGCTGAGGAGATACTACGGAAAATGGAAGAAAAAGCCAAATCTATGCAAACTGTCAAAGCTTTCTTACAGGTCCAACCACCACGTTTTAGCAGAAATTGGCCTTCAAAAAACTGGTCCTTTCCAACCACTGACAAGCCCCAAAGAGGTAGATACAGATGCACAAGGGGCAGAGGGCAATCACAAGGATCATATAGAGGTAGACAATGGCAATCCCCAGCACCAAGAGGTGGGGAAGACAGTGCACAACAATACAGGAAGCAAACCCAATGACTCCCTCATTTCCATGCCAAGCAAGTCTCAGCTGGCAGCACCTTTGGGAGGGAAACTAGCATTATTTGCAAGCAATTGGCATATTGTCACAACAGACAAATGGATACTGGACATTATAAACAGAGGCTACAAATTTCAATTTCACACTCTTCCAAAAATGAGAGGCATGCCAAACCTGCCACAAAATCAAAGGGCAGAGGCACAACTGCAAATTTCAAAGCTCCTAAACATGAGAGCTATACAAAAGGTACCTACGCACCAACAAGGTCAAGGTTTTTATTCAAGACTTTTTCTGGTACCAAGGAAAGGAACCGACTGGAGACCCATTCTGGACTTATCCATCCTAAACACATTTCTACTGCACTCAAAATTCAAGATGCTCACATTATAGCAACTTCTTCCCATGCTGGGCAAGGAGTTTTGGCTGGTAACATTGGACCTCAAGGAGGCATACCTGCATGTCCCAATCAGACAAAGCTGCAGAAGATACCTCAGATTTCTTGCAGGTTCAATCCACTATCAATTCTCTGCATTGCCCTTTGGCTTATCTACTGCACCCAGAGTATTCACAAAGTGCCTGGCATCAGTGATTGCCTACTGCAGACTTCAAGGGATACAAATTTACCCTTATCTGGACGACTGCCTGATCCAAGCGGACAGCAAACACATACTACTGGAACATCTGGCATATGTGACACGGTTACTGCTTTCTCTGGGATATACCATCAACAAGGAGAAATCAAGGCTAACACCATCTCAGAAAATAATCTTCCTGGGTGCCAACTTGGACACAAACACCCAGATGGCATATCTTACGCCAGAAAAACAAGGGCAACTATCTCAGTACTTCAAAACACTAGCAAAAAGTACCAGGCTTACTGCAAGGAAAATCCTGCAGGCTCTGGGATTCATGGCATCTTGCATTCTTCTAATCCCATGTGCAAAGCTGCATATGAGGAAACTTCAATGGTACCTAAAAAATCTATGGTCTCAACACAGTCACAGTTTGCAAGCAATTATACCAATAATTCCATGTTTGCAAAAGGAATTTCTATGGTGGGCCCAAGCATGTCAAGTAAACACAGGCCTTCCATTCTGCAAGCCTCAAGCAAAACAAGTCATAACCACAGACGCCTCAGATTACGCCTGGGGCGCACATGAAGGACAGGTGCATTCAGGGCAGATGGTCCCAAAAGGAAAAGCACCTTCACATCAATCAAAAAGAAATGCTAGCAGTAATAAATGCAATTACAGCTTTCAAGAACTTCCTGCATCCAGGACAATTACTGATAAGAACAGACAACACCACAGTAATGTGGTACATAAACAAACAAGGAGGAACACATTCATACCCCTTGTGCAGACTAGCCATGACTCTTTGGAACTTGGCTCTGGAAAGACAAATCGAACTTCAAGCACAGTACTTGCCAGGACTGGAAAGCACACTGGCAGACACTCTAAGCAGAAATATGACAGATCCACACGAATGGAAGTTACATCCTCAGGTGTTTACAGAGATAATCCAAGTGTGGGGGAGGCCAGACATAGATCTTTTTGCCTCCCACAGGAACCATCAATTGAAAAAGTTTTATTCAAGGACCTTTCATCCAAAGGCCTGGAAAGTGGATGCCCTTTCATTCAGTTGGACAGCATGGACAGTTTATGCATTCCCACCTCTGCCTCTTCTGCCCAAGGTGCTTTTGAAAGCAAGAACAGACAAACCGAGGATGATACTGATTGCTCCAGATTGGCCAAGGCAACACTGGTATCCACTCCTGAGGAGCCTAACACATACTCCTCCCTTGTCCCTGCCTCTAATGCCTCTTCTGCTGACTCAGAACAGCTACAAAACACTTCACAGTCAGCTGAAAACACTCAACCTCGCTGCATGGAAAATTCCTTAACACCACAACAGACCCTACTCTCCAAGGAGGTGCAGGATGTGATTTTGGAGGCCAGAAGACCATCTACTAGAAAAGCTTACTCCGCAAAATGGAAGCGGTTTTGCTGTTGGAATGAGAAAAGAGGCCAGGATCCTAGAAAATTGAACTTGCCTCAGGTATTACAGTACCTAACTGAACTGCGGAACAGTGGACTTTCATTTTCTTCCATAAAAATACATGCCTCAGCCATTTCTGCAGAATTCAACACGGATCCTCCTTTATTTTCTCACCCACTCTTACGACAGTTCCTCAGAGGGGCTAAGAATATAAGACCTCCAAGGAAGCAACCAATACCAGCCTGGGACCTTAATTACATACTAGAAAAATTAACATTGCCTCCTTTTGAACCTGCTGCCTCAACAGATTTGCAATATTTGTCCTGGAAAACAGCTTTACTTCTGGCCATCACTTCAGCTCGTAGGGTTTCTGAACTACAGGCCCTCATGGCGGTGCAGCCCTTCCTCATCTTCCATCAGGACAGGGTTTCCCTTCGTACCAACCCATCTTTTATGCCAAAAGTGCTATCCAGGGTAGCCTTAAATCAAGGCATACACCTACCTACCTTTTATCCTAACCCTCAAAACAAAGGGGAAAGACTGCTACACTCTTTAGACATCCATAGGCAGCTACGTTATTATTTGGATAGAACAAAGTCCTTCAGGAAATCAGATCAACTTTTTGTGTCCTATGCAGTAGGGGCTCAAGGGAAACCAGTTACAAAACAGACCATTTCCAAGTGGATTGGCCACTGCATACGGTTTTGTTATTCCTATCATGGGAAATCTGTCCCTACTGGTATCAGATCTCACTCCACCAGGGCCACAGCCACCTCTACAGCCTTCCTCAGAGGTGTTCCTACTAAAGATATTTTGGAGGCAGCCACTTGGAGTTCTGTACATACCTTCACAAAACACTACCACCTGCCCTTATATTCCAGAGCAAGAGCAGGCTTTGCCACTGCTGTTTTGCAGGGCATTCTGGCTCAACCCAGTTCCTCATAGTACCTACCACCCTATGCATAGCTTTGGGACTCTACCCATCTGTGATTACTGCAGCTGTATGCACGATGAACATAGTACAGTTTTGTACCTACCATAAATGTAGATGTTCGAGTGCTAATACAGCTGCAGTACAGGTTTCCCTCCCTCCTTCCCCACTTGGTAAAGGCATGGGGCCTAACAACCTCTTCATACCACCTGACTGGGTTATCCTGCTATGTTTTATTTGCTTGCTTACACTGATTTTGCATTTCATTGCATTGATTGCATATGTAGATAAGCTTTATTTATGTATTGCCTTCCTTTTGGGGGCACCTGACATCTGGGGCAAGAAAGACTGAAGAACATGGCGTCGGCTGTGTCTTATATACTCTGGCCTTACTGACATCAGAAGAGTAAGCAACGACAACCGACGCCGGACCAAGACTTTGGAATTCGGCCGACCGAGGGACCGCCTGATGGCTGAAAACCCATCTGTGATTACTGCAGCTGTATTAGCACTCGAACATCTACATTTATGGTAGGTACAAAACTGTACTTTTTCATTGGCACTGGTTATGCATTCACTGGCTTCTATCTCCTTGTCTGTGGTCCACCAGCATCACCACAAGTCTTCTGACAGTCCAGAGCAGGGTGACAGCAAGAATAATCATGGTCACTTACTGATAGACTCTGTGTGTGTGTGTGTGCATGTATATGTGTATAGACTGATGTAAACAGGCTGTGCAATGCTGTGACAGTATGACTTTGTCCATTTCAGACAGTTATCTGCCCATTGGAATGTTGGCTACAATGTCACAGGGATACTGATCATAGCAGGCTTAATATCCAGTGAACATCTAGAATGGTCAAACTTCATATGTACTACTTAACAGTAAAAATATGGACATATGTGTGTTTAGCAACATAACTCCATATGTTTTTGTGGGTTGGACAGGTATGCATTTCACATCCCTCTACCCTGCGCTTCAGTGACTGTGCATATACATGTCAGTAATATCTTAACGTTGCTTGTTTTATTAAGTACTCTTGCAGATCTGTTCTGATTAAAGCAGTCTGTTTGAATATTAGTCTAATTCCTTCCAAGTATAACAGTAAAGTAACAGTAATTAAAGCCAAAATGTGGGTTGTATCTCTGGAAATGGGCAGGTCCCCTACAGTACATCCTCTGATGTAGAAGAACCCCAAAAATCTACAGGAGTAACACACATGGTTAGTTTTTGTCTGAAATGTTCATAGGTTGGTACTAGGCTATTGGCCCTAGGGCCTATGCAAGCCTAGCCATAACAATTCCCTGGATATTTCTTCCCACAATATTTACTTCTCTGGACCCCTGTCTAGCAGGGTGACTGACATGATCCCCGGGGTGAATTTCCTATCTCCCATTCAATCATCAATGTTCCTTTTGAAGAGGACCAGTGAGGCGCTCTGCTTGACATGTATGGGAAGTCTATTCCAGAGTATGGGGAGTCTCTTGGTCAGGAACCTATCCCTCCAGCATGTTTTGTTCATTGTGATGACAAGGTTTAGATCCCTGGAGCGTGTGGCTCTGAGGGATTGGGATTTCTTTAAGTGGAGCATGTCCAACAGCTCAGGGTTTGACATGGCCTTGTATGCTAAGCAGAGATCGGCTCTGAGTAGACGATATGCCACAGAGTATAGCTGGAGTTTTTCAGACGGTCAGCATATGGCATCTGCTTTAGGCCTGTGATTCTTTTAGTGAGGTATTTCTGTGGCCTTTCCAGCTGTTGCAGATGTCTTTTGAGGTACATACCAAACTGGGCATTATACTCTATAATGGGTCTAATGAGGGATGAGTA
This sequence comes from Protopterus annectens, assembly GCF_019279795.1. NCBI lineage: Eukaryota > Metazoa > Chordata > Ceratodontiformes > Protopteridae > Protopterus > Protopterus annectens. The sequence continues at coordinate 601,303,715 of NC_056729.1, forward strand.
CAGTGGGACAATGACCTCCTTTTTTGTGGATGAAAAGCCCTTAGTGATGAGGTGTGCCACATAGAATGATTTCCTGACTGTTGTGGCGATGTGGTTATCGAAAGTGAGACCACTGTCCACCTGTGTCCCTAAGTCTCTCATCACACTTTCGATGTTTAGTGTCCTGCAACCTTTGTGGTAATTCATGGGTACATGTTCTTTTCCAAAGGGGATAACTATGCATTTCTTGGCATTAAGCTTGAGCCCATGGCTCTGGCACCAGGCATCTGTTTCTGTAAGGCCCTTTTGTAGACTATCCACATCATTTGGGGATTCAATAATGGCTCCCAGTTTGCAGTCGTCTGTGAACTTTGTTAGCCAGAGTCCCTTAGTGTTGGCCTGTACTTCAGAGAAGTAGATGCCAAACAAGAGTGGTCCCAGGACTGAACCCTGAGGTACTCCACTTGTCACTTGTTTGGACCTGGATTTAGAGTTGGCTACTTTTACAGTCTGGGTTCTGTCAGTAAGCCAGTTGGCAACCCATCGAGGGACATAGGGATTTATGCCCAGCTTAGTAAGTTTATATATGATTCCAGAGTGGGGGATGGTGTCAAAGGCCTTGGCGAGGTCCAGACAGGCTGTGTGAACTGCCTTACCCTCATCCACAGCTCTGGAGACTGATTCGAAGATGTTAATCAGATTCAGAGACAAGATCAGCCCTTCACAAACCCAAACTGGGTGAGGTCCAGTGTTTGAAGGTTGCCAATGTCTTTGTTTATAAGTTCCATGATAATGCGTTCCATGCCTTGCAGATCAGGCTTGTCAGACTGATGGGATGGTAGTTCCTGGGATCCAAGGCGGATCCCCCTTTGTGGAGTGGGATAACTGTAGCTGTGCGCCACTCAGTGGACATGAAGCCTGAGGTGAGACTATGATTAAACATGACACTTAGGTGAGGTGCCAGTTCATTTTGTAGTTCATGTAGTACACAGCCTGGAATGTCATCTTGTCCCATGGATGCTGTATTCATAGCTTTGGAGAGTGTGGTTTCTACCTGTGTGGCTGTGATTACCGGAATTTGGCAATCTTTTGGTATTGAGATGGGATGTTTAGGGGGTGAGAGGGGGGTGAAGTTGGCACTAAATCGATCTGCCAGGATATTGGCAATATCCTTGGGATCAGTATATTTAATGCCATTTTGTTGTAGCTTAGAGCATTGCCATTTAGATTCTTGACATAACTATAGAATGCCTTGTGGTTGTCTTTGGAATCTTTGGCAATTTTATTTTCGTAACTAGCTTTTGAGGATTTTATGAGGGGATCTCAGCTTCTTACTGAGGCTGGTGAGGGTGTTTTTTGCATACTGGGATTTTCCTCCTTTCTGCAACAGTTTCTTCCTTCTGTTGTATAGTTTGTTTATAGCAGGGGACCACCAGATTGGCTTCCTTTTTTTGGAGAAGAGCATCTTGGTTCTATTTGGGATGGCACGATTCATGCACAAGTGGATGTGCTCGTACAGTACCTTAGTGTAGGATTCTGCAGTCGAACTTTCAGATCCCGTCTGCATGGGTGTCGTGAAGTTTTTCACTTCTGACTTCAGTAGCATGAAGTTGGCTTTGGAGAAGTTTTTTAAGGAGGCTTCCTTACTGGGGGGTGGGGGTGGGATGTGGATGTCAAGGGTGATTTGCTTATGGTCAGACCTGACCAATGAGGGGGGTGTGGAGCATCTATCTCCCATGTTGGAAATGACCAGGTCTAGGATATTGGAGCCCCTGGTGGGACAATGGATTAGTTGATCCAGGGCATTGGAATTTATGAATTCCAAGAACCGTTGGGAAAAGGAGTTGGTAACTGAGTAGTTTTCCCAGTTAATGGCAGGGTAGTTGAAATCACCCAGTATTAGGGTGTTTGGTTGTATCTTAATATTTTCCAGTATGTTTAGAAAGGTGTAGTGAGAATCTTGGGGCATGGTGGGGATCTGTAGCAAGCTACAATTTGGATTGCAGTCTTACCTAGTGTTAGTTGCACCTGGAGAATTTCAGATGCATTGTCTTGGGCAAATAGCCTGGAGGTGTGAATAACCTTGGTGAATATGGACACTCCTCCACCTTTAGTGTTTTGGTCTTGGTTTTGTGGCCGAAAAGTGTGGTAAGAGTTGTAGCTTGGTATTGCAGGGGTGCTGTCTGGAGCCTTGAACCAGGTCTCAGTTACTACACAGATATTGATGTTCTCCATTTTTAGGAGTGCCTCGAGAGAGTGAATTTTGAGGTTTAGACTTCTAGCATTGAGTAGCATTACCTTCAGATTTTGCATGCTTGTATCTGTTATGGTGGTGGTTTTATCCTTTGAACCTTGCCTAAAAAAGGCACTATAGGGGTGGCAAAAGCTTTAGCCAGTAACCTGAATCCCAGGGGTGACAGGTGCCGACCATCTCTGGCAAAGCATCGTGGTTTGTCCATCATGTCTTCCCAGGCAGACAAATACTGGATCCCCTTTGAATGACAACAGAAGCTTAGCCAATTGTTGAAGTCACTCATTTTGTCCTCATACTGTGGTATCATTCTGGGCGAAGGCAGGATGCTACTCAGGGCTAGGGTCATACCTGCCTGGGCCACATGATCCAAGAGCTCTTCCATGTCTCTTTTCATGTAGTCCAGGGAGGTACGTCTCAATTCATTCACTCCAGCACAGACAATGACAAAGTTGTATTTGTACTTGTTGTGGAGTGACTTGAGTGCAAGTGTTATGTGGCGGATCCTGGCACCCAGCAGGCAGCTGACTGTAATTTTCTCCTTGTTTAGCCTGGTGAGTGGGACATCAGTGTGCCTGACTATAGAGTCACCTATGACTAAAGTGTTGGGTACATTGTCCTGCCTTAGGGACTGTTATTGGGTGGCAGACTGGTGTTGTGAGCTATGTGTCACTTTGCGTGTGACTGGTGTTTGTTTGTGTTTTAGCTTCGGAGGTCCTTACTGCTTGGGCAGGTTAATGTTAAGGGCCTCCGCATATGTGGGCTTAGTGTTGCTATGTGTGGGTATTGATGGTGTGGGTTTTGAAGGGCTATGAGTTGCTTGAGGTGTAGTGCAGGTGTTAACCTTCTCCTCTTGGTTGTCTAGCACAGTCTTGGCTGGAGAGTGCTTTGTATTTCATTCTTCACACAGATACCTTTCTTCAAGAATAACAGTATACCAATTTTCTGAGTGTGTTCACCTCTGCTGTTTGACTATGAGCAAATGAAAGTAGTTTTGCAACATTGCATTTCAGGTTTCTTTGAACATACACACACACACACACACACGTGTGTGTGTGTGTGTGTGTGTGTGTGTGTGTGTGTGTGTGTGTGTGTGTGTGTGTGTGTGTGTGTGTGTGAGACATTCGGGTCTCCTCTGCTACTAGCCCATTGGGACTAACCTGGTCAAAGGATACATAAGTAAGTATAGAGGTAAAAAGGTATGTAAAATACTAGTGTCAGGCCAGATTAACAGCGACTTTATTGTTGTCAGCTAGTATTAACTATCAGTTTCTCATGTCCCATAACTACTACTTGATGTTTTACTTTGAACTGGTGAAAGAAATTCTGCCATAGTAATGTACATAAGCTTTTTTTTTTGTCTCCCTCTCTGCCACTCCCTCACACACAAATGCATGCACACACACACACACACACACACACACACACACACACACACACGCACACACGCACACACGCACACAAGCACACACGCACACACACACTCACTCTCACACACACACTCACTCTCACACACACACTCACACTCACACTCACTCTCACATACAAGAAATCTGGATGAAGAAAAGAAACTGTGGAGACAAAGGCACACATTTAGTAACAATTTGTGTATATTACTCTAATTCACAGTAAGAAGTATGAAACTCTGATTGTAGTATCATTGAATGAGTCTAATCCTTAGTGATTTAGAAGAAAATCAAAAACTTTATGAAGGATGGGGCAAGAATATGAAGCAAACTCAATGAGGGTTGACAGGCATGCTCACACTGTTACTGACACTGCAGATCAGTGACTATTTAACTGTGATTAGGTAAAAGCAGTGGTCAGTTACTGTTATAGATTAACTTTATCCCCCAGAGTAATCACTTGCTGCATTCATCTCTGAAGGTTGTAATCAAAGTAAAGGAATTCAGACCATAAAGGTATTGCTGCTTGTGAAGCAAGATGAATTTAAGATTAACTGTGTGTGTGAAGTTGGTACTCACTTGCTTATCTGTAGTGGGTATGCTTACCAACCCCCAACAACACCAATGTAGACTTGTTGTTTTTGTAAAAAGAAGGTCATGCCTACTATACATATTGGAATTATTTGAAAAGGTCACCAAAGCAATGGATGAGGGGAAGATGGTGCATACCACCTAACTGGACCTGGCTAAGGCATTCAGTACAATACCCCACTCAGGTAAAGTTGACAAACTCACCGAACTGGGGATAAACCCCTACACAGCTCACTGGATTGCAAGATGGCTCACAGATGGGACCTAGGAAGTCAGGATTTATGATTCCACCTTCACTGTGAAACCAGTCACTAGTGGGGTACCTCAGGACTGCTTGGACTGCTGCTATTTGGCATCTGCTTCTCAGAGGTAAAGGCTAATGTCAAGGGCCTTTGGCTGAAAAGGTTCACAGATGACTGCAGCTTGGGAGCTATCATGGATTCCCCCATGACACAAACATTTTACAAGGGGATCTAACAAAATTACACAAACCAAAGTCCAAACCACAAATCCAGTTTATTGACAGCAAAAACAAACCAAATACAGTCTGCATTTGATTTGCTTTTGCTGTCAATAAATTGGATTTGAGGTTTAGACGTGGGTTTGTGATTCCTGGGACTCTACCTTCACTACTTGTGGTTCTTGGTTTTATTCCTTAGGATCTAACAAAGTGACTGTGATGCCAAAGTCATGGACTAAAACTCAGTGCCAAGAAATGCATTATAGCTCCTTTTGGGAAAACTGCCACCCAAGCATACTCCAGCAATGAGACACCCCGAAGTACCACTCCAAAGTACTACTAAAAATCAAATAGGGCAAACCAAGGATGATTTTGATTCCTCCTGCGCAGTGTGTCACGGTTATCTCCATGGCACCTGCCTCAGACTCCTTCCCTGCTATCTCAGCAGGAGAACCAGATTCTGCACCCTCAGCTTCCAACACTGAACCTTGCAGCCTGGCTAATTACTTAATCTTTCCTTTACCATATTTCTTTGAGCCCTTTCTTATTTGCAATGGTGATGGACAGGTTGACAGACGAGATCAGACAGGACTCCCCATGGACTATGATGTTTGCAGATGACATTGTGATCTGTAGTGAGAGTAGGGAACAGGTGGAGGAGACCCTGGAGAGGTGGAGATATGCTCTAGAGAGAAGAGGAATGAAGGTCAGCAGGACTAAGACAGAATATATGTGTGTGAATGAGAGGGAGGATAGAGGAATGGTGAGGATGCAGGGAGTAGAGGTGGCAAAGGTGGATGAGTTTAAGTGCTTGGGATCAATCGTTCAAAGTAATGGTGTGTGTGGAAGAGAGGTGAAGAAGAGAGTACAGGCAGGATGGAGTGGGTGGAGAAGAGTGTCAGGAGTGATTTGTGATAGACGAGTACCAGTAAGAGTAAAGGGGAAGGTCTACAAGAGGGAAGTGAGACCAGCTATGTTATATGGGTTGGAGACAGTGGCATTGACAAAAAGGCAGGAGTCAGAGCTTGACGTGGCAGAGCTGAAGATGTTAAGATTTGCACTGGGTGTGACGAGGATGGACAGGATTAGGAATAAGTATATTAGAGGCTCAGCCCAGGTTGGAAGGTTTGGAGACAAAGCCAGAGAGGCAAGACTACATTGGTTTGGATGTGCTTTGGAGGGATGCAGAGTATATTGGGGAAAAAGATGCTAAAGATGAAGCTGCCAGGTAACAGGAAAAGAGGAAGGCCTAAGATAAGGTTTATGGATGTGGTGAGAGAGGACATGCAGGTGGTTGGTGTGACAGAGCAAGATGCAGAGGACAGGAAGAAATGGAAACAGTTGATCTGCTGTGGTGACCCGTAACGGGAGCAGCCGAAAGAAGAAGAACCATCCTTCAGCAAACCTGTGATGGATATCATTTTAGATGCAAGGAGACCTAGTACTAGAAAATCTTATACTGAAAAATGGAAAAGATTCTGTGCCTGGAACCAGTCTCAAGGGATGAGCACAGCAGCGCCCAATTTACCTCAGATTTTACAATACTTAACTGAGATGCTTCACAAGGGCCTGTCTTTTTCCTCCATTAAAATCCACGGCTCAGCCATTTCAGCTCATTATAACACAGAACCTCCCCTCTTCTCTCATCCACTGCTCAAGCAGTTTCTCAGAGGGGCCAAAAAGTTGAGACCACCTAGGAGAGCTCCAACCCCAGCCTGGGACCTTAACTTTGTCTTGGAGAAACTCACTTTACCTCCTTTCGAGCCAGCTGCTACTGCAGACTTAAAATTTCTTTCTTGGAAAACAGCTTTCCTTTTAGCAATCACTTCAGCTAGAAGGGTATCTGAATTACAGGCCCTTATGGCAGTGGAGCCTTTCATCATTTTTCATGCAGACAGGGTGTCCCTCAGAACCATTCCATCCTTCATGCCCAAGGTGGTATCCAGTGTGGCTCTTAATCAGTCCATTCATTTGCCAACCTTCTTTCCCAATCCACAGAATAAAGGGAAATGGATACTGCATTCCTTAGATGTGCAAAGATAACTTAGATTCTACTTGGACAGGACTAAACCTCAAAGGGAATCTGAACTACTGCTGGTGGCATTTGCTGCAGGGGCAGAGGGGAAGGCTAGTTCAAAGCAAACCATTTCTAAATGAATAAGCCATTGCATTCATTTATGCTATAAGCACCATGGAAAACCTAAATGTAACGACTGCAATAGTAAAACACGAAGAACATAGTACAATTGTGTACACTTACCATAATTGTAGATGTTCGAGTGTATTCACTGTTGCAGTCCTGGTTACCCTCCCTCCAGCCCCTTAACTTCTTTTTGCAATACCTCTACTTTCCTTTACTATGCTTAAAAGCCTTTTTGGTGTATTTGCTTTTTTTGTTGGAGGTATATCTTTGTGCTTTTATGTTTAATTGCTTCCCATTAGGGGGGCACCTGACATCTGGGGCAAGAAAAACTAATGTAATGGTGTCAGCTGCATGTTTTATACCCCTGACGACCTGACATCATGGAAGAAGGGACAGCAACCAATGCAGGCCCCAAGACTTTGTTAATCAGGCTGACTGAGGGCAACCTGCAAGCAGATAACCCAAATGTAGTGACTGCAACAGTGAATACACTCGAACATCTACATTTATGGTAAGTGTACACAACTGTACTTTCTTTTTACTCTGGCAGGTTTCTGCACTGGAATCTCTGGAACAAGTGATGACTGTTTTTTATATTTTGCTTCTTCTAGTCTCATCTGTTCCAGGTGTAGAGATGTATTTTTGTTGGAGACTTTGCATTCAGCTGCTTGAGGACACCTGGGGAAGACACTAGAAACTCTCATATCCACAATTTTCATAGTGGCTTTTATGTTGTCACTTAAAAAATTCTCTTGTTTTCCTTAAGAGTTGTATGGACTTGTTTTTTATATACAATACAGCTATTGCAGAACAACATTTACTTCCTAAATTTCATATTATATTTCCACACCGTGCTTTTTCTGTTTGCAATCTTTCTTCACTTGTCAGGAATCTTACAACCTTTAACAGAGTAACATCCCCATTATATTTAGCATACCATTCCAGTACCCCATCCTTCTTACGGTATTAATACTATTCAACGTTACTGAAATCACTTTAAAATTATTTATTTTCCTTCTTTTTAAGTTTAAGGGAAGTATTTTACATTTTCATTTCTTTCTTTCTTTTCTTTCACCAATTGAATATTTTTTGAGTTTACATATTCTGACTTATGACTTTCAATTTCTTCTTCATTTTTATCTCTCTCAGTACAATTAACTTCATCCTCCTGAAATATAACCTTTTTATCTAGGTCATCCTTTATTACTTCATCCTCTTTTCATTAACACCTTTCCCCCTACTTTCTCATTACTTTCAGGCATTAAAATATTTTTCTCATCATCTTGCTCAACATTATATTACGTATTCTTTTTACAATCATACCAAAAATGCTTCTCACTTTTACATAATCTGCATTCCTATTTACACTTATTCATCATATGACCTTGCCGCCCACGTTGATTACATCTTCATTTATCAGGTGATTGAAATCCGCACAAAAAAAAAAATTTGGTTTCCCATATACCTAATTGTTCCTCTGTTACCATCTACATATATTACACTTGGTAGATGCTTTATCACATATTTTTCATAGTTTAAAATAACATCAACTTCCCATCCCCCATTCCATTTACTCTCTCATATTTAACATTTACAATGTCAGAAACTGAATAACACATAAATGAAAAATATTTTTAACACCTTTTAACTCAATTTTGTCAGTGAAAAATTTCATAAACTTTTTTTAATTGAGTCCCCTGCCCAGAAAACATAAATTCATTTCATGGTTAACAGTTCTACTTTTTTCACAATTAAACAAAACTTTTTCTATTGTGTCTTCAGTCTCAAATGTTAGGTCAGAAAATGTCCGTTTCCCCAAAAGAATCCTGGATTTAATGTAATTTGCTTCAAAGCCCAAAGGTAGTACTGAATTATCCCAATTATTTCTTCTTTCTTATCCAAACAACAAACCTTTTTTTTTTCTTTTTGTTAAAAAAGTTTACAGTATCTTCTTTCTTCCAGCTACATCAGCTTACAATTTTTCAAATTGCATCCCACCTGTAAACTTATGTCCATCAAACTTGTGACTTATTTCCTTTCATTTCAAATCACTGTCTGTTCTGAACAAAAACTTTTCTATCATATCTGACCACATAATTTCAGTCTTCTCCAAGATCACCTTTGTTCAATAAACCAGCCAGATTTTCATCAGGCAAATCCAGAAGTGATTTCAGTTGCAACAAACATTTCAAAATCATGGCGTTTAAAGTCAGCTAAACACTAGCTATTTGTGCTATCCATTCATTTCTCAACACTTTTCTGTCTGACGACAGAACCACACTGCTATCACCAGCAAAGCAACTTTCTTCTCCTACCATTTCTGCACAGCTTCTGCTGGCAGCCCCGTTGCCAGGAACAGAAGCAGGAAGTTCATCTGCAGAAACATTCCCCCTCACAACAGAAAGAGTCGATGAAGTTCTTGATGCTCTTGCCAAAATTTTCTGAGTAGTATAAATGCCACCTGGAGTCTTCCCTGAAAAGGGGCTACTAGCCTAATGGGGCTAACCTGGTCAACAAAGGATAGATAAATATATAAATAAATAAACTTAAGTAAACTGCAACCACCAAAAATTAGATCATGGGGCTGCTAACCTGGCCAACAAAGGATAGATAAATATATAAATAAATAAACTTAAGTAAACTGCAACCACCAAAAATTAGATCACTTCACATGGATCATGCATTTTCCAAAACAACTTTCACACTTTGGCAGCCTCATGCTATCCACTTGAAATATCTCTTAACTGAGTCTAAATTTAGACCTCAGCTCAAACATCTCGGCAAACAAGAAAAATGCAAATGTGTGAAACTGGGGTACAGCACTTAATATCCTAGAACTTATTCCACCTGAAATGCCTGTCTCCATGCTTATTATCCATACACCAGTGGGACTTTCTGAAAGACGGTGCCTTTAAAAGTGTATAAGCATGTTTATTTTTTCTAAACTGTATTATTATAGTGTTATGTTTTTCAACTGTTGTGTTATTTATTATTTAATTCACTTTTACTTCTGTGTTATTGTTGTCTGTTATGATACGTTCACCCAGCCTGTTCCTGAAATTTGTCAGTTGTGATCAGTGTGGTACATTGGTAAAATTAAAAAAAAAAGTCATACACAAAGAAACAGTCTTCTTTTTCTCTGATCTCCTTATAGTTCTTTTATGCTGTTATCTTTTCCCACTTCAATGAGTAGTCCTAAAAGGATGCAGAATTTTTGAAGATTTAGAGCTGTGATGTTTGAGTAAAGGGTTTTGTTGTTATCATGTGACAGGATGCAGCAAATAAGTTTGTTGTGTGACTCAGTAGTAGCATGCATTATGATCTGCTACCTCATTTAGTGGTATGATACCTAACTGAGATATGTTATTATTTATTTACATTTGTTGACTGGGAATGTCCGACTGGGCGCAGGTCCATTTTCAGCGGAGGCCCAGGGAGAAAAGCTCCACAAATTAAAATATTACAGACATAGTTACAGATGAAGAATCCTAGCAATTAAAGTATTACAAACATAGTTACAGATGAAGAACATAGTACATTCAGTAGATAACAGAAACCATGTGAAGATAAGGTAGACAATGCTATACATTACAGTATAATACTTGTATTTAGTTGGGACTGATTGACATATATGGCTTCTCACACATTATTGTGCAAGCCATCATGGTTTTGTTGTGAGCAGTTAAAGGCAGGGCACCTTGTACTGTTCTTCTGCTGCAGTTTTTCTGTGTATCAAATGGTAACTGTGAAATGGCATTTTGCACTGAATGTGATGATTGTTGCATAATGCTACACTTTGAGTCTGATGTTGGTATACAGATGATACCTTCAGGTGGAGTAGACTGCGTTCTGCAGAGAGATTGCATCATTAGCAGGCTATTAGCTCTGTTTCGCCCTTTACTCTCTGCAGTAGCTTGAGCCACCTGAAATTTTTTTTGTATGTACCCAAATCTGGCGGTTTTACTGAAAATTAAAAATATTGACATATGTCTTAGAGTTTCACAGTATGTGAAATAACAGTCCAGTGAATTGGACCCTGTAGTCTATTTTGAGATTTGAAACCCAGGATTATTAAAACACCCAGAGACTTTGCACAGATGTTCTAATCTGGGAAGAATATGCTTTGACGTTTAAAAAGAAGTCTCACGAGTGGCATTAAGTCGCACTTTAACATCTGAAAGTCTTTCCTTAGCTCAGAACTTGTAAGGAGGAAACAGAATATACAATTCTCTTTGAAATGAGCTTCAAAAAGGATTTTAGGTATAAAAATTTCTTTATGACAAAAAAGTTGCATATGTATGTACCCCTGACAGGAATAAAGAGCATTGCGATTCATTGATTATATCTACTCCTTCACATTGTGTTACAAAGTTCAGCAGCAACGATTTCAATTATATCCTTACAGCATAACAGAGGGGCACATCTCTCACCTTCTCAGAACGTTTGTGTGAACTGAAGTACACTGAAGCCAGAAATGTGCATGCATCTGTGTGTCAGAAATCAACAGTTTTGTGATGTGCTGATCTCTTTTCACCGACTTAGGTCAGCTGCTGAAAATGTACATTTATGTATTAACTGCTAAGATGGCTGATCGTGTAGATCATTCTTATTCACAGGACAGGCTAGCCACACAAAACTGCAAGTAGACCCCAGTGGCAGATTCAGAGAGAAGGAAATGCTATATTTAATAATAGAAATGACTGCTAGAAGAAACATTGAAAAGGATATAATTGGACTGGAGCTGCAGTTTTTGTAATGTTAATTAGGAAGTCATTCAGCTTATTGGTCTCAGCTTTTCATCAAAGCATGAATTGGATAGTACTTTCCATTTATTCATTGTTTAATTGTAAACTGCTTGGGTTAAAGAGTAAGGTCATTGAACAACATGGGTAGGTGTAGTTTCATACTTAGTAATAACTAAAGATGTTCATCGTGTTACACTGTTGCAGTCATTACAATTGGGTTATCCTGCTAGCAGGCTACCTACAGTCGGCCCGAGTTCCAAAGTCTAGGTCCAGCATCAGTTGCTGTCGCCTCCTCCCTGACATCAGTGCGCCAGAGGTATAAAAGATGCAACCGACGCCATTTTCTTCAGTCTTTCTTGCCGCGCGGTGCCGGAAGCAAAAGTAGTTCACAAGTGCCGGTCGGCCGACTCCTGAGATTTTTAAATTCGAATTTCAGATCCGAAGTCTTCATTAAAGCTAAGCACCCCATTGGGGAAACTTTTTTCTTGCTCCAGACCGATGTCTGAAAAAGTTAATAATTGTATTTCTTGTGGGAAGCAAATATCTCATAAGGTATTCCTTGCCTAGGCCCTGACCATGACGTTGCTAGTTGTCGGTTTTGTGTTGGATTTAACCAATGCACTATTAAGCGTCGGTACGATTTTGCATTTCATTACTTTGGCAGAAGATTCAATTATATAATGCCGTCAGAACAGCTGACTACCGGAGTTTATAGAAAGCGCAAAGAAAAAGAAAAGGACAGGCATCCGAGGTCCAAAACCGACGACGAGACTTCCGTTAGGCCTGTCGCCGGTTCTCAGTGAGGTGCTTTCGCAGCCCCTGACGCCCGCTACCTCAGAGCCACAGGCTGCTTCCGACTCCCACGTGGAGCCGACTAGGCCACTGGAAACTCAAGGTATTGGACACTTGGAAACTATTCCCTCAGATGGGTCCGGAGCCGCTGAGCAGGCATCGGCTTCTGAGGGTGTTTTCAGGCCTACACAGTTGTATGTAAAGCCATCTTCAGCTTCAAAGGCAAAGACTAAAGCAGCTCTAAAGACAAAGAAACAAGTACAGCATTCTCCTGGACAGGCCTCCATGCCTAAAAAACAGATGCTTAAAATGGCCGAAGACCTAATTACTTTGCTCAGGGGTTCCCATCCCCCTCTTGATAAGAGACCTAGGCAAGAGATAGAATATGAATCTTCAGATCAGGTTTCCATTTCTTCTGATTCCTCTTCTGAACAGGAATATTCCCTTCCTCCCTATGAGGATTCTGATGCTGAAGAATCTATCCCTTCAGCTTCACCTCCTGTGGATTATTCTTTTGGGGAAACCCTGCATACTATGAGGGAGTATTTCCATTGGGAGAACCAAGATTGCTCAGAATCCAAGAAAAGGCTCAGAGACTTCCTTTTTATTATCCCAGCACAGGCCACTTGCTATTCCTCCTGTTTTAGATATTGTTGATGATGTATTTTCAGAGTGCGGTCTATCTCCTGACTCTTTACCACCAGCTCCTGTTAAGCCAGACAGATACTACAGGGTTCCTGATTCTCATAAATTTCTTTACAAAAACCCTGCTGCTGACCCAGAAACTATTTCTCAGGGTCCCAAGGGGGTCAAGGCTTCCACGGCAAAAAACCCTATCCCCTCTGATAGGGATTCAAGGGCCCTGGACAGATGGGGTTAAAAGATTTATATTTCTGCTACCTTGGCTGTAAGAGCTTTAAGTTGTCAGTTTCATATGCTTAAATATCAGCAATATCTTATGTCACAGCTCAAACAGAAAATGTTGACAAATTCAGAATGTGCAGAAAACAAAGAAATGCAGGATTTATTGCATGCAGCTGAACAAGTGGGAAAGCATACTTTGCAATGTGGTTTTGATTCTCTAGAGGCCTCCTGCAGGGCCGCAGTTACAGGTTCTGTCATTAGGAGGCATGCTTGGTTAAAAGAACAGAATCTGCCTGATCATGTTAAAGCAAAGCTATTAGATGCTCCATTACTACATGATACCTTGTTTGATGTTAAAGCAGAAGAGGTGTTGAAGAAAATGGAGGACAAAGCTAAATCTATGCAAACAGTGAAGATTTCTTACAGGTACAGCCTCCCAGATTTAGCAGGAACTGGCCTACAAAGAATTGGTCCTTTCCAGTGTCAGACAGGCCACAAAGAGGCAGATACAGACTCCCCAGAGGCAGATCACAGCCCCAAGGCTCATACAGGCCTAAACAATGGGGTGCTTCTACCTCCAAAAGCAGAGAGGAAAAATCACAGCCATACAGGAAACAGTCTCAATGACTTTCCCCTGCCAGCACCAAGCACTTATCTTCTGGCAGCTCCTTTGGGGGGAAAACTAGCACTTTTTTCACAAAATTGGCACATGATCACCCAGGACAAATGGGTCTTAAATATCATATCTCAAGCATACAGGTTCCACTTTCACACCCTGCCAAGGCCAAACGGTATGCCAGACCTGCCACGCAATCAATGGGCAGAGGCACAAAAACAAGTTTCATCCCTCATGGACATGAGAGCCATTCAGCAAGTACCACGGCAAGAGCAGGGACAAGGATTTTACTCAGGGCTCTTCTCGGTACCCAGAAAGGACAAAGCCTGGAGACCAGTACTGGACCTGTCTATCCTAAACACATTCCTGGATATTCCAAAATTCAAAATGTTAACTCTGCAGCAGCTTCTGCCCATGCTGGGCAAGAAGGCTTGGCTTGTGACTTTAGACCTAAAAGAGGCATACCTGCATGTCCCAATCAGACAGTCATGCAGAAGATACCTGAGATTTATAGCTGGCTCAATGCGCTACCAATTCTCTGCACTGCCCTTTGGCTTATCTACCACGCCCAGGGTCTTCACAAAATGCCTGGCACCAGTATTTGCATTTTGCAGACAAAGAGGAATACAAATATATCCTTACGTGGACGACTGCCTTATTCAAGCAGAGAACAAGGACATCCTACTACAACATCTAGCATTTGTAAAAAGATTACTAACAGGTCTAAGGGTACACAGTAAACGAAAAGAAATCAAAGCTCGTACCCTCTCAAGAGATAATATTCCTGGGTGCAAGCTTAAATACAATTGCCCAGCTGGCTTATCTCATGCCAGACAAACACAGACAACTGACTACTTATTTCAAAATGTTGGCAACAAAGACCCAGTTATCTGCAAGAAGTATTCTGCAGGCTTTGGGCTTCATGGCATCCTTCATACTGCTAATTCCATATGCAAGACTGCATATGAGGAAACTTCAATGGTATCTGAAAAGTGTTTGGACTCAACATTGCCACAGCCTAGAAACAATAATTACTCTCATTCCCTGCCTGCAATAGGAGTTTTGATGGTGGGCAAAAGCCTGTCACCTCAGCACGGGACAGCCATTCACCTTACCCACAGCCAGGCAGACATTGACAACAGATGCATCAGATTATGCCTGGGGGGCCCATATGGCAGGAAGATGTATTCAGAGCACATGGTTCTCAAGTCAAATGCATCTACATATCAATCAAAAAGAGATGCTAGCTGTTCAGAATGCCCTGACAGCCTTCAAGGATCAACTTCATGCAGGACAACTACTGATAAAGACGGACAATACTACAGTCATGTGGTACATAAACAAGCAGGGGGGCACGCATTCCTACCTCTTCTGCAGACTAGCCATGAACTTGTGGGACACAGCACTGACTTACCAAGTACATCTGCAAGCACAATTCCTGCCAGGAAGGATAAATACTCTGGCAGATGAACTAAGCAGAAACCTAATGGATCCCCACGAGTGGAAATTGGATCCACAAGTCTTCAGCATGATAACAAGGAACTGGGGATGCCCGGACATAGACCTATTTGCCTCCTCTCACAACTGCCAACTACAGAGATTCTGCACAAGGACTTATCACAAGCACGCATGGAAAGTGGATGCTCTATCTTTCAGCTGGAAAAACCTAACAGTATATGCCTTTCCTCCTCTGCCTCTCCTCCCCAAGGTACTCCTCAAGGTCAGACAAGAGAAGCCAAAAATTATACTGATTGCCCCAGACTGGCCCCGCCAGCACTGGTACCCAATCCTAAAGAGCTTGTCTCAATGCCCATCTTGGACATTACCTCAAATTCCTCACTTATTGACCCAACAAGACAGTCAGATACTGCACAGCCAACTCAGGACCTTAAACCTGGCAGCATGGCTGATAATGTAGCCATTCAAGACACAACTCTCTCTAAAGAAGTGATGGATGTTATTTTGGAGGCCAGGAGGCCTAGCACCAGAAAATCTTATGCAGAAAAATGGAAGAGATTCTGTGCTTGGAACCAGGCACTAGGTATTGACACGACTGTTCCAAATATTGCTCAGATTTTGCAATACTTAACTGAGATGCTGGATAAAGGCCTTTCCTTTTCATCAATAAAAATTCATGCCTCTGCCATTTCAGCTCATTACAATACAGAACCACCTATTTTTTCTCATGCATTGCTAAGGCAGTACCTCAGAGGGGCCAAAAACATAAGACCTCCAAGGAGAGCACCAATACCTGCTTGGGACCTCAAATATGTCTTGGAAAAACTCACACTGCCTCCTTTTGAGCCAGCCTCTGCAGCAGATATAAAATTCTTATCCTGGAAAACAGCTCTGCTCCTAGCAATAACCTCCACTAGACAAGTCTCAGAGTTACAGGCACTCATGGCTGTGGAACCTTTTATCATTTTCTATCCTGACAGGGTTTCTCTAAGGACAAACCCTACATTTATGCCTAAGGTAGTGTCCAGTGTGGCCCTTAACCAAACAATTCATTTGCCTACCTTTTACCCAAACCCACAGAATAAGGGTGAGAGACTTCTGCATTCTTTGGACATTCACAGGCAGCTACGCTTCTACTTGGACAGAACCAAAGCTTTCAGAAAGACTGAACAACTTCTAGTGGCATATGCTGCAGGATCACAAGGAAAGCCCATCTCAGAACAGACTATTTCAAAGTGGATAGGCCACTGCATTCGTTTCTGCTATTCACAGCATGGCAAATCAGTGACTAAGGGCATTAGGCCACATTCAACCAGAGCAGCAGCCTTCCTCAGAGGAGTACCAACCAAAGACATCTTAGAGGCTGCAACTTGGAGTTCAGTGCATACTTTTACAAAGCAGTATCACTTACCTCTCTACTCTAAATCCAGGGCAGGCTTTGCCACTGCAGTTCTGCAGGGCCTGATAGCCTATCCTAATCCTATTTAGCCAGCCTCCCAACCTTAGCTTTGGGATTCAACCCAATTGTAATGATTGCAACAGTGGAACATGATGTACAATAGTACATTTGTGTACCTACCATACATGTAGATGTTTGAGTGTGTTCACTGTTGCAGTCCTGGTTACCCTACCACCATCCCCCTTCTCCTTGCTGGGACTTATCTGTACTTCTCTATTCTATACAACCTATGTGGTGTATTTGCTGGTAGATGAAGGGAAAGTTGTTTTTTGTGTATACATGCTTATTGGCATAATTTAGCCTACCTTTTTAGGGGCACCTGACATCTGGGGCAAGAAAAACTGAAGAAAATGGTGTCGGCTGAATCTTTTATACCCCTGGTGTACTGATGTCAGGGAGGAGGCGACAGCAACCGACGCCGGACCTAGACTTTGGAACTCAGGCCGACTGCAGGTAGCCTGCCAGTAGGATAACCCAATTGTAATGACTGCAACAGTGAATACACTCGAACATCTACATTTATGGTAGGTACACAACCGTACTATTTGGTGGTTTCATACTTCGTACATCTAAATATGGGTATAGAGGTCAAACAAAAAGGATGGTCAGAAAACATATACAGGAGCAAATTTTAGATATTAGGAGAGAGAATATTTTAAATAGTGTTGCTGCATATGGTCATTTACATCAGAGGACACTTTACTGCCAGTAGTTGCAAATGCATTCTGTCTCAGGACTTTTAACTTTAGTAACTTCCAGAGCTGCCTGCATTGGTGCATCTCAGCTCACAACCTAGAGAGTCAAGGTTATCCATTGTTTTCTTCCTTATCGAAATACAGCCCTGTATTTCAGACATGCTTCTTGGGAATAAGGAACCCAGTTTTGGTCTGCCTTGGAGTTCTCTTGGAAAAGTTCATTTAAATCGGTATTCTCAAGCTATGATTTGCATTTTCTGGCTTTCACTGACCTACAGTTAAGCATGAAGCCAACATCTTTTACGCAGTCATGCATTACTTGAACGGACAAGAAGGATCGTGTTTGTGCCTTTTGGGTATGGAAGGAATTCAGATATAGGAGCTGGCCAGAGCTGCACTTTTTTCTTTGTACTGACTGTATTAACATGAATTCAGGTAGTCTGGTAGATACTTGGAAGTTGCAGCTTGAGCTTGCTTCTTGCCCTTTTGATTTGAAGGTGTGGCGTGCAGACTGTTTTCTGAATGTCACTGTGGAAATTAATCTTCTCCTTACCTTTCAGATTACAATATCTTTAAGGTTTTTCTCCCTACAGCAAGGCATTGGAGATGGGAGTGGTATGAGTGTAAATACACTATACTGACGGGGAAAAAACAGATGTTAATGTGCTCATTTCCCATTCTTTAATTCCTCACCTGCTGATAAATGTTTGAGTGGATGTGCCAAGACTCATTTTATTGTACTCTGATGTCTAAGCCTTTCTAGAGATGAAGATGCTGATTTGTGTGCTTGGGTTTCTGATTGCTGTGGCCTAAAGAAAACCTGTATTTCATAGCATGAGTGTTTTTTTCTACTGCTAACTGTTCCTGTTGATAATATTTTTGAGCTCTTAAACATACCAGGAAGCTTTTCATTCAGGTCACATACTGTACTGACTGGAAAATGTTGGTCTGTCTGAGCAAACTTCTATTTACTTCATCATCAGTCAGTGCATGCTCATAAGTTTGTATGGCCTATCTTCGACATCTTTTTGATCGATGCTTCAATTATTCAACCATCAAGATGCATATGTTGGCAAATAAGAGTACTATAGTGGTCTTTTCAGTTGGAAAAGTTTGGTCTAGAAATTACTTGGTAAACCATTCTTAAAGGTGGTTTTTCATCTGTTGCCAATAGTGAAGTCTTCTTCCCTACCTTACAAAGTAATCTTCATGACTGAGATGGTGCCACATTTGGCATTTGAATCACCTGAGCTAGTGGATATGTATTCAGTTTCTTCCAATCCTTTTCCTTCTGAATGCCACCTCTTATCACTAGATTTCTGGCCTCCAGCCTATTCTGTATGTGACAAACAAGTAGCAGCATTGTTTGAATCACTGCCACAAAAAATATGTGATCCTATAGATGTTCTTCGTGTTTCACTGTTGCAGTCATCACATTTGGGTTATCCCTGCCAGGGTGGCCCTTGGCTGGCCCGAATACCAGAGACTTAGTATTTCTGCGTCGGTTGCTTTCACTTGAGGACTGACATCAGGTCATTGGTAGTATAAAGTAAGGCAGCCGATGCCATTACATCAGTCTTTCTTGCCGTGGATCCCGAAGCAGAAGCAGTTCGCATAAGTGCCGGATGGCCACTACCTGAGTTTTCATCTACCAAATTGAAGTCTTCTAAAGCTAAGTACCCCGTTGGGGATCCTTTTTTCTTGCACTAACCGATGTCAGAAAAAGCTAACAATTGTCTCACTTGTGGAAAACAGATACCACACCAAGATTTCCACTCTTACTGCATCACTTGTTTAGGCCTAGACCACGACATCCCTCGTTATTGCTTCTGTGCTTTGTTCAATGCCATACTATCTGTCGTCGGGCCCTTATTGTAGTCAGATATTTTCGCTTACAGTCCTCGAATTCCAATATGGCGTCAGTAAGCCATCTGACAGTAGATCTTCTAAAAAAACGTAAATATAAAGACAGAGACAGACCGCACAGGTCCAAACCTTCCAACGACACTTCCGTTAAGCTAGTCGTCAGTTCTCCGGTACTCAGTGAGGTGCTGTTGCAGCCCCTGATGCCCGATTCTGTTGATTTTCAGGCCGCTCCCAAGACACTTTCGGAGTCCAGTATGCCGCAAAACTCTTCTTCGACTAAGGATCCTGCAGTCGTCTCACCCTTTGATGGGTCCCGAGCCACTGAGTAGGCACCAGCTTCAGAGGAAGGCCTTCTCACTACTGAATCTCAACACAAATCGACGTCTTCTTTCATGACTACCTTTCTTTCTAAAACCACTGAGTTTCTCAGGCCCAGGGTACGAACCACACCCAAGAAACCGACGACCCACTCTCAGGCGCCTGCTACCTTGCCTCAGTCTCAAATGCTTAAAATGGCAGAAGACCTTATCATGCTGATGAGGGGAAGCCAAGCTACCCCCTCCAAAAGGAAAAGAGGTCTGTCCCTAGTAGTTTTGTCTGAACAGACTCAGATGAATCTGATGCATCTGAATATGAAGACATGCAACCCCTCTCCACATATGAGGATTCTGATGCAGAGGATTCCATTCCTTCAGCCTCTTCCCCAGAGGATTTTCCTTTGGGGAAACCCTGCATACCTTAAGGGAGCATTTCCAATGGGAAAGTCAGGACTACCCTCATTCTAAAAAGAGACTCAGGGAATTCCTAGATCTTCCACAACACAGACCCTTGGCCATCCCCCCAGTCCTGGATGTTGTGGAGGATGTTTTCATCGAATCCCGCTTGACTCCTGATGCCCTTCCTCCTGTTCCCAGAAAGCCAGACAGGTACTTATAGAGTCCCTGATTCACGCAAATATCTTTTTAAAAAAATCCTACAGCTGACCCTGAGGTCATTTCTCAAGGGCCAAAAGGAATTAAAGCTACCTCTACTAAGAATCCCACCCCCTCAGACAGGGATTCCAGAGCATTGGACAGATGGGGTAAAAAAGTGTACACCTCAGCTACGCTTGCTATCAGGGCACTAAATTGTCAGTTCCATATGCTGAAATTTCAGCAACATACCTTGGAACTCCTTAAGCAAAAAAATGGCTTCATTTCCTGCTTGGACAGAATCTAAAGATTTACAAGAGTTAATGTATTCTGCAAGTCAAGTAACTAAACATACCTTGCACTGTGGTTTTAACGCCTTAGAAGCTTTTCGCAGGGCAGCAGTCACTGGATCTGTCATTAGAAGGCATGCCTGGCTTAAGGAACAGCCTCTGCCAGATCATGTCAAATCTAAACTGTTGGATGCCCCCTTGCACAAAGATAACTTATTTGGCACTAAGGCAGAAGAGGTCTTAAAAAAGATGGAAGAAAAAGCAAAATCTATGCAAACAGTTAAGGATTTCTTACAGGTCCAGCCCCCTAGGTTCAGCAAGCATTGTCACCCCAAACCCTGGTCCTTTCCTGCTCCCAGTAAACCAGCCCAGCCTAGGCCCCATGGAAGCAGACCCCCCAGACAGCAGCCCCAGGGAATGCAGAGATCTAAGCAGTGGACTACCTCCACTTCAAAACCAGGTAGTTCTAAGCCACCCCCTTATGGTAAGAACTCACAATGACTCACCTCCTCCACCCCCACCCTCTGCCCACCTTCACTTACCCCTAGAAGGAAAACTCTCCTTTCACTCAAGCACCTGGTCCACCATTACCAAGGACCACTGGGTTCTGAACATTGTGTCTCAGGGATACAAATTTTCTTTCCTCACCCTTCCAACCCCAAAAGGGTACCCAGATCTACCTCCAAATCAGTGGGCAGAGGCACAAGAGAAAATCCTTTCCCTGATCTCTATGAGGGGAGTAGAGCACGTTCCTGCAGAACAGATAGGCCAAAGTTTCTACTCCAGACTTTTTCTGGTGCCCAGAAAAGAGGGCACCTGGCATCCCATCCTTGATCTATCCATTCTAAACACTTTCCTGGTAATCCCAAAATTCAAAATGCTCACCATCCAGCAGCTGCTACCCATGTTCTCCAAGGACACTTGGCTAGTCACCCTAGATCTAAAAGAGGCCTACCTCCACATTCCTACCAGGGAATCATGCAGGAAATATCTCCACTTTAGGGCAGGATCTCAACACTTTCAGTTCCCTTTCCTTCCCTTTGGCTTGTCTACTGCTCCCAGAGTTTTCACGAAATGTTTAGCTCCAGCCATTGCCTTTTGCAGACAAAGAAATATTCAAATTTACCCATACTTAGACAACTGCCTTATTCAGGCAGACAGCCAGGAAAAGCTGCTCAAGCACCTGGCCTTTATAAAGACCCTAGTAACCTCCCCTAGGGTACATAATCAATGAAAAGTAGTCCAAACAGGTGCCCACCCAGAGGATAATCTTCCTGGGAGCAAGTCTGGATACAGCATCCAAGATGGCATACCTTGCTCCAGAGAAACAAATTTTCCTGATAGCCTACTTCTCTCAACTAGCCCCCAGGCCCCAGCTAACTGCAAGGAAGATCCTGCAAGCTTTGGGGTTCAAGGCATCTTGCATACTACTCATTCCATATGCCAAACTGCATATGAGGAAACTTCAATGGTACCTAAAGAGCCTTTGGTGCCAACACTCTCAAGACCTGGAAACTCTTCTACTTATAATTCCTTCCTCAGAAAAGATTTTCTTTGGTGGGCAACAGCATGCTCCCACAACTAGGGAATGCCTTTCTCCCCACCCCTTGCTGCTGCCCAGACCCTCACCACAGATGCATCAGGCTATGCATGGGGTGCACACCTGGATGGCAGGTGCATACAGGGCCAATGGAGCTAACAGCAAATTCCTATGCACATCAGTCAAAAAGAAATGATAGCTTGATAGCTTTCAAGACCCTTCTCTCTCCAGGGGCTCTTCTGATCAAAACAAACAACACCACTGTGATGTGGTACATCAACAAGCAGGGAGGGACTCATTCCTACCCTCTATGCAAGCTGGCCATGACCCTTTGGCACACAGCCTCTGCCATGCAACTACACCTGCTAGCACAATTCCTACCAGGCTCTCTCAACTCCCTGGCAGACCAATTAAGCAGAAATCTTCTGGACCCACATGAGTGGCAACTCAACAGAAGTACCTTCACCCTAATAACTCAAAAATGGGGAACCCCAAAGGTCGACCTCTTTGCCTGCCCACCAACCATCAGCTCCATAGATTCTGCACCAGGGAGCATCACTCCATGGCTTGGAAAGTGGATGCCACATCCTTCCCCTGGGTCTGTTGGTCTATGCCTTCCCTCCCCTACCTCTCATTCCCAGGGTACTGCTCAAAATAAGGGAGGAAAAACCAAGGGCCATTTTTATAGCTCCAGACTGGCCCCAGCAGCACTGGTATCCCTTGCTGTGCAGCATGTCCCTGCTACCCCCATGGCATCTTCCTCAGATTCCAAACCTCCTGACCCAAAGGGAAGGGGAATTCATGCATCCCCAATTGCAGGCACTCAATTTGGCAGCTTGGCATATTCCATAACCCCGAACCAATCTGCCAATCTCAGTAAATGGGTTCTGGATGTTATCTGTGAGGCCAGACACCCTAGCACCAGAAAGATGTATGCTGATAAATGGAAAAGGTTCTGCACATGGATCCAGGCTAAGGGAACCAATATGGCACAGTCCACCTCCTTCTCATCCTGGATTACTTAGCTGTTCTACTGCACAGTGGTCTCTCTTTCTCCTCTATAAAAATTCATGCCTCTGCTATTTCTACTCATTTTCCCACTGAGCAGCCCCTTTTCTCACACCCTCTGATCATACAGTTCCTAAGAGGGGCTAGCAACTTGAGGCCACCCAGAAGGGCACCAACACCAGCTTGGGACCTTAACTTTGTATTGGAAAAGCTTACCCTGCCCCCCTTTGAGCCAGCTTCATTTGCAGAGCTACAATTTCTCTCCTGGAAGACAGCATTCCTTCTGGCCATGACTTCAGCCAGAAGAGTCTGTAAGCTGTAAGCACTCATGGCTGTGGAACTCTTCATCATCTTCCATGTAGACAGGGTATCCCTCAGAACCAACCCATCCTTCATGCCCAAGGTGGTGTCCAGTGTGGCTCTCAACCAAACCATTCATTTGCCCACCTTTTTTCCTAATCCCCAGAACAAGGGGGAAAGGATTCTTCACTCTCTAGATGTGCACAGACAGCTCAGATTCTAGCTAGACAAGAATAATCCTTCGGAAAGTCTGATCAATTGCTGGTTAGCTTTGCTAGAGGGGCAGAAGGCAACGCCATCTCCAAACAAACAATTTCCAAATGGATAGCACACTGCATCCATTTCTGCTACAAACAGCATGGAACGCCTTCCCCCAAGGGGGCCAGGACACACTCCACCAGAGCAGCCTCCACCTCTGCAGCTTTCTTCAGAGTAGTCTCCACCAAGGACATCCTGGAGGCTGCCACCTGGACTTAAGTTCACACTTTTACCAAGCATTAAAACCTGCCTCTCTTCTCCAAATCCAGGGCAGGGTTTGCCTCTGCAGTCTTGCAGGGCATCCTAGCCAGCCCCTAGTTTCATTGACTGCCTCAACCCTTTTCCTCAGCTTTGGGAATCAACACAAATGTGATGACTGCAACAGTGAAACACAAAGAACATAGTACAGTTGTGTACACTTACCATAAATGTAGATGTTCGAGTGTATTCACTGTTGCAGTCCTGGTTTCCCTCCCTCCTTCCCCCTTTCTTTTCTTTCTCCTTTTATTACCTTTCTAGCTTGTTGTTCTCATTTCCTTACAAGGGACACATTGGTATTTATTTTCCACTGGTGGGGTTTCTTCCACCAGAACATATTAGGCCAAGAAAAACTGATGTAATGGTGTTGGCTGCCTTACTTTATACTATGGATGACCTGACGTCAGTCCTCAAGCGACAGCAACCGATGCAGATATACCAAGTCTCTGGTATTCAGGCCGGCTGAGAGCTACTCTGGCAGGGATAACCCAAATGTGATGACTGCAACAGTGAATACACTTGAACATCTACATTTATGGTAAGTGTATACAACTGTACTGTTTTAAATCTGTACTACTGGCACAATATATATAATATGAGGAGGACGTATGGTCTTACAATCCACATTGCTGCAAGTCACCTTAATATACAAAGTCTGTCCTTAGATATACAGTAATTATACAATGCTGCCATAGGTAATAGCAAACACCTGTCAGACTCAAATATGCTTTACACTGTTTAGCTGCAGATTTGAATTATAATACCGAGCTTCTCAGAATTTCACTGTAGATGGAGCCTAGTGCCATCTGTTGTAATCTTATCACCGATAATTGCAAGTTGTCTAAAATTATTTTGCATGCAACAAACACACACTCAGTATTTTAGGAAGGGTTAAAACTATATTTCTCCAGCACTGACATGTCCCACCCTAATTTATGGTATACTGTCACCAGCCAAATTACTTTGGCAACTAGGAACATAAATTATTGTTATCCTCTAAAATAAGCCAATATCTGAAAACTTGAATGGTAGCAATAGCTTAAACTTTGAAGAGCAACTACCCACAGCTGTTCAACATGCTTTCCTGACCCCTAAACTAATAATTACTTGTGGATAGTAATCAATTTATTTAGTAATAAAATAATTTACTTTGAATAAAAAAATATGTTCTGTTGAAAAGTAAAATATAAAAACAGAAATATTCATGCGCAAGCAAGACATCTGAACAGATTGATGGCATACAGTAAACGCTATCAGCTAGTTTGGACGTTAACTACTTTTAACTGGGAATATACCGTGTCCTTACTGCCTTTCATTTTCAGGATAAAAATATAATTTTTCAAAGTCCTTTATAAGCAGTATAATTCAGTTGTTTGGGCTCAAGCTGAAATGCTCAATTCCCTTCTACCTACTATTTCATACACCTATTCTAAATACTTTGCATTTGTTAGAAAGGCAGGTACAATGCCATTTGTTTTACTTTTATTGTATTCAGCTGTCTGCATTTTTAAGTTTAATACAATTATATTACATCTTATTTCACTTTCCCTGCATTTACATTCTAACAAAAAAGTTAGTTTTTAAGCTTGTTACAACTTTTTCATAGTTCTCCCTTGTTAGCCTCAAGATAATTTTATTGAAACTTTCAAGAACCACCTTTAAGGATTATGATGCATCACTAATGTAAATCTCCTACCTTTTTGATTGTGTACGGAGTTTCTGCATATTTGTGGTACTTTGCTGGTTGATTACACCCTATTTTTTTTTTCTGCATTACCAGCTTTTCAACACTGCTCATACATTTTGCAGTGCTTGGACAAAATTGAGTCCTGGCTTTCCTTCCTTCCCACTGAACCCTAGCCAACAGTATCTGAAAGGTGTCCATGCCTCTATTGAGTTGACTGCCCAGGCAAATGCAGTGCAGTTGAGCTATACCCTAATAGCCACAACAGTAAATAACTTGATTTAGAAGTCTATCTCTCTTGCCCTTTTTATGTTTGTGTGTTCCAGAGGTGATTTCTGTTGCTTCAATTTTACAGGATGTTTTCTTGTTTACACAGATGCATACTTCCGGAGAAGGAAGGGGGTAGTCCCAACAAGCTGCTCTCCAAATAAGGCATCACCATGAGATAGGCAAGAGATAAAAATGGTTTTGTTTCCAGACTGCAGTACTTTTCCACAGTAGCAAATGCATAATTCACTTCTACATATAGTTTCTCTCACCTGTTTTAAACTTAGCACATTCTCTAAAATGGCAATTACAGTGTAATTATTTTACTTTTATTTTCTTGCTTCATTTCTTTTTAAACTTAAAGCATCTTTACTGCAGCGTAGTTCATGTCCCCTAAATTTCCCTTCTGAAAAAAGTAAAATTTTCTAAGCTTGTTACTGTAGTTTCATACCATGCACTACACTTGACCTCCTATTCCATAAGGACCAGGAATTTCATAAAAATAATTTTCGTTTATCTCGTATAAGTGTGTCCAAGCTGTCATTCATTCTGTCTGTTCATCTGCAAGGGATTTTACTTCAGGTTGAGAGGAGGAAGAAACACAGCCCCTATATGCTTGACATGCATCTTTCATTAACTCTGCAGTTACCTGTGCAGTGTCCATGAATGCAGGGAACTGAACCAGGTATTGGCCTTCTTTCCATTGGCAAGGAGGATTTTAGATTTGATGATCAGGCTCTGCCCAGTTGTATTCCAGAATAGCTGACTTTTGTCACAAGTCTAATAGGCCCTCCACCAGTAGAAAGAGCAGTGTGTGAATGAGTTTTGGGGGGTAGAAATTGACAGTCACCAGTTTGTTTTATGTTCCAGAAGCATGTTAACTCTGGATATTTTTTACCTATGCCAGATAGTTGGTGATTCTTGCCTTACTAAGCATTGTTTGACCATCCACTCCAGAAGAGCACCTCTTAAAGGTCTCTGTTTTTCAAACAAATTCTGCCCCTTAATATTCTTTTTTTTTTGTGTGGGGGGGTACTCTTCCAAAAGTATTCAACCCATTGCAGAGGTGACACTGGGGATAGCAAACCTCCAGTTAAATTGTTTATTTCCTGCAATTGTATTGGTGAGGTAAATGTCTTTCACTGGGAAATTGTTACTTGCAAGTTAGTACACCTTGCACTTAGGGTTGCCAGCTTTCTTTGTGGCTAAAACCAGACTAAGGTCATGCCCCTCGCATCACCCATAACCCCACCCATTCCCACCCCCTCTTCCATCCATGCCCACCCATCGTGTGACATCAGCTGAAGGGAATGCCCCCTTTTTTCTGTTCCGGTTGTCTGCATTCAGCCGATTTCTCCCCAGTTGCCATAAACACTGTTCAAAACTCTCACTGTGCATACTGTCTTCTGCTTTACTTCTACAGTGATTACAGATATTTGGATTTAATTTAAAAAATTTATTTCAAATTTTATAGCACAAACCACTAATACACATTTGCTAAACAAAGCAATACAGTCTCTCAATGAAAACAGACTTAGCATTAAAACTACTCTGCCTTTAAATCTCACATTTAAAAAAACAGCATTGCTCGTTGTTTTCCCAAGTTTAGGATGATAACATTTTAAATTGTTCTAAGAAATGACAGTACTAACAACAATCATATCTTACATGGCGATGGCATTAAAACTTCTCTACCCTTGAAACTCACATTCATTGAAACAGCATTGAAACCCACATCACATCCAAAGAAAATGCATGGCCACGGGTAGATAAAGATTACCTTTGGTCTGTTTTCAAATCATAGGCCCCTTGCACACAAAACAAGAAACATACACGTGTTCTTTTCTTTGATACACCTTCCTAACTTTATTAAGTTTATATTCCTTGTATAATACAGCACACTTGTTAGAGCGCATTTTAAATTTGTTTGAACAATTTATAGTCAGAGCAACATATCACTATGCCAAATCAGCAGCTTCCTCAAAAATAAGAAGTCTGAAACTTAATATCATTTAGTGAATTAATTTCTCATAGCTGTCAACCTCTTAGTACAAAAAAACTGGACAAAAAAAGCCAATAATGGGGGAAATACAAATTCAGTACTTCTCACTAATGCTCTCAATTCTTAGCACCAAAAACCTGGGCAAAGCTAAGAAGTGGTGATGGCTAGGGACTTTAGGGTCTTTTAACCCTGTAGTCAAGGTTTGAGCCGGAGTACCTCTAGCTACCAGATGTATTACATGGGGGGCATTTACACACACACACACACACACACACACACACACACACACACACACACACACACACACACACACACTTTTTTTGCTAATGCTGCTTTCCGAAACGTTCCTGATGCTGGTTCTGCTGTGCCTTCCCCATAATATCCAAACATACACACAACCTTTGTTGCTAATGCTGCTTTCCAAAGCAGTCAGCTTCACTCCAGTAACCTGCCAGAAGAACCATCATCTTGTAAACAACCAGATCAAAATTAAAAGGAATATACTGCAGTCATCTGCCTAGCTCTCAATCAATCAGGGACAAATTGCAATAAACTCAATGACCATTCCCGAGTTAGTCAAGGACAATCAGGGAGACTTTCAAAATATTACCGCTATTAACCTGAGAACTGCCAAATAAGCCAATGTGAATTAATATCCATTTTCCACAGCAAAAGTAGTCCATATCCTCCCCTTTTTTTCTTTTTTTTATACCTATGTAGTTTTATACTGGCAAAGGTTTCACCACGGAATGAACTAAACAGTACCGCATGTTCACAGATTCAGTACACAATTAATTGCATAGCAACCTAAAACATTTCAGATACTCTGCACATAATCAAGATTTCATTTGCTTTAAAAGAAACTACCATTTCAAATATCTGAGGTTAACCAAACTGTGCTTCGACTCACAGTATTCAGAGTAAATAAAAAATTGTCAGAGACAAAACTAGCATGGAGAGGAGACTGACTGTCAGTGGTTCATTACAGTAAAGGATTGCCTATCTAATCATGCATGAAAAAAGAAAAACACCATGTAATGCTATCTTTTACAACCATGTAGCTCAACCCAGAAGCACTTCTCAACTCACCTCCATTACAGATTTGGACTTCACCCAGCCAGTCGAACTTCAAAAATGCTCACTTCGCTTGCATTCTGAAAATGCTGCCTTCCCTCCCTGAAATGCTGGCTTTTGCTTCCTGCTCACGTCCCCGATGCTGGTTCTCCTATGCCTTCCCCATAATCCAAAGTCGAACTTCAAAAATCGTTTGCATTGCATTCTGAAAAAGCTGCCTTCCCCTGTTTGAAATGCTGGCTTCTGCTTCCCGCTCACACTACTGGAAGTGAGCTCAATTCCGACAGGCTGGTAGCCCTGAGGGACTTGATGTCATTGCGCACGTGATGACATCAGTGTCAGTGCTGTGAAATGTAAAAAGTCCGGTTTTGAATGAAATTTGTAACTGGACAATTTGTCAGAAAACTGGACAGTCCGGTCAAAAAACAGACAGCTGGCAACCCTACTTGCACTGAATATCTTTCTAAAGGATACAGTCATATGTTGTTTTTTTCCAAGTAGCATGCACATCACAGAACCTGGAATTAAGCAGCTTTTCTCTTTCCCTATAGTGAGGCGCATCTCTTCTGTTGAGAAGGCAGATGAATGTACATACAAGGTTTGCTGTCATTTCCTCAGATGAGATACATGACATGCCTTTTACTGCAGAAGTTTTGTACAGTATAATTTGCTCTTCCATAGAACATTTCTGCATAACTGTCAGAGAAAAGGCTTGGGTATCCCAAGTTAAACCTGTGTAAACTGTTTGAGATTTCTTTAGTTGAGGTACACATCTCTAGAAGGACACATGATAGCTGCAGTTTAATGTGTATATTGTTTAATGCAGGTTTTGATTTGTTTTATATGTGAAGTTCTAAAACCAGGCTTACTTGCCTGAAGTCTGTCAGAAGCAGCACAATGATCTAAACAGGAGTTAAATCAGGCATGTCTTGGACGATGGTCTGCTTTTTGATGAATTGTACAGCTGACGTCTAGATTCGGGGATATGTGGTGACTCACAGTCCATTTAATGTTTGCAGAGGAGGGAGGAAGATGACTGAGGTTAGTTGACTGTACTTATCCCAGGAGTTGGGAAAGGAGCCATTTGCAGTCCTGTTTTTAAGTGGCTTGCTAGTTGGGAGCAGACACAGGTCTACATCACACTGTAAATGTGTGAGAGGAACCATTGTGGCTGTTAGTCTTAATATATGGTCTCATATTGCATGTTTTGAAAGTGAATAAAAAAAAAAGACACATGCCTCTTCATAGAGTAGGCAGTGCGTGTTTGGATTTGTCTTACTAAAGTGAGATAACTGTCTGTCAATCTAAAAGCATAAACCAGCATTGTGAGTCTTTAAAGCTGGTTGTGGACACAACTTTCAGTATGGGTTGTTATTTCCTTACCAGTACGTGACTTATTTATTTAATGGTATGTGACATTTGGGGTGGGTGTGACCTTGTCCATATTCCACAGGAGGATATTGCTTGAATCTCATGAAAATGCAGTTGGTGTCTTGAACATGGCTTTGGTGTTTGTTTTTATACCTGGTGTTGTGGACTATGCCTCCCCAATGAGCTCTGGGTGACTGCCACTTAAGGTATTCCTGTACCTTGTGCTTCCTGTGCTAGATAGGGTACTCAGGTCATGGAGTTGCAGAGATTCACAGACGTTACCCTGTCCTGAGTTTTTTCACTTGTGCCATAGACTTTTTTTTTAATTGGTAACTAGGTCATGTGCTTAGCAGTAGAGTTGTGTAGAGTTCTTTACTTCATGCGATAACCTTCTTTGGCTTCTTGCAGAAGGGCGGACTGAATGTGTCATGCCAAACTGTAAAAGGCCATCTTGATCCTGCATGCTGATAAAGTAGATTGTGAACAGCATGATACCATGTGCACTCATGCTAGCTGTACTCTTCTTACTTTAAACGAGGACCAGAACAGAAAGCAAAACTGCATATCCTGTTGCTATATGTTGGGATTGCAACTGTAATAGTATAACTAGGGGAAATGAGTAAACCCCTTAACTAGTGTTCTTAGTCAGTACTCCGCTGAAGATGATCCTCACCCAGCTGCACGACCCAGCTGCACGACCCAGTTAAAAAAATATGCATATGCACAGATAGAGGTCTATAAATATAGACATATAGATGTATAAGATGTATGCGTATAGGAAAAGACCTGTGACCAGAGATAGGCTCTGAGGCAGTGCACACCATAATGGGACTGTGTCACATGTTAGGGCTAGTTCTACAGAAAGACCACAGATTGGTTAATAGTGTGCATCATGTGGCATGTAACTTCCCCATGTAAGTTTTAACAATTTTTCAGTTTAGCTGACAGGTTCTTTTCTTGTCCATTACTGAACCAGTGAAGGATTCTCACAAAGCCTTATTTGTTGTCAAGGTAACTGCAGGAGGTTCTAGGGTTCCCATCCCCCTCTTCATGTGCATGGCTTTACTAGATGCAGCACTAATTCCTGAACATTTCTCCGGTTTACAAGTAGTCTGGTTTTGCTTTCCCTTCACATCTGACATCATGACTGTGGCCCAGTTTGTTATTTGTTAAAACGTAAAGGAGATGATGCTTTAACTGTGGGGTAGCTTGATGAAATGAAGTAGCTATTACCTTCATCAGACTGTTTAAAGTTGCTTATCTTCTTTTGAAAATTTCCTTTGCTGCTGACTGTACAGATTTGTTTCCCCAGTGAAAACGGTTTATCATGATTTTCTGGATTTGTTAATTTTGTTTTTACTTCAGTTTTTCGACTTTCACACCAGCATCATCAGGTTAGAACCTCTTGCCATTACTCACAAAATTCTTCAACACAGCATTTGTACTGTGGCACGTGATTTTCTGTATTTTGGTGCTCTCCTAGCCAGTACGCAGGTGCTGTTTACACTGGCCTTACTTTAGAATAGAGGCTGTAAGGAAATTTTTTTTCTTTTATTATCTTCAGTTTTTTTTTTCTGTTGGGGGTTTTTATCTTGCAGCTCATCTTAACCTTTCTGACATTGCTTTAATAGTTATTATCACATCCTGTTTATTTTGGGGCCCATGACAGCACTGTTTGTCTGTCAACATCCATAAGCAATGGTTGCTTGAGCATTTGATTTAATAAGAGTAAGAAATTGGAGATAATATGAAAAACAAGCTGCATGGCATAGTAAGTCAAACTGACAGTAAGTTTACACTTTCTGGGAATACAACAAGGTGGAAATACACAAACATTACAATGCACAAATAGTACAAATCCCAGTTCAATCGGCTAGACCTGTCTTGCCAGTAGAGAATATACTTCCTGAATATGCATGTTTACTATGAGTTCACAACTAAAAGAAATATTCATATCTTGCTAGAAGATGAAATGCTGACTTGATAGGTACAAATTGAAGGGTAGAGACTGAATATGCTATCATGCTGAGAGTTGGATACATTTATCTTGGCTCTGAGCGTGGACATAGCCATCTCTGTGTTAAATATTTTTTTTAATTCTAATTGAAAAGCTGTTAGAGCATTCATTTGCCTTAATTGGTGAAGAAGGCTATCCTATTTTTTGGAAACAGAGCTGGAGTAAATGCCTGCTGTGTTTCTTTTTATTTGGATTAGTAGGGCTTTGTCAGTGGAACAAAGTAGTCTATAAGGACAGTATTGTTGCATAATCTGGTGTAAGTTTGGGTGTTTGTCTGGTTTAAGGGTTGTTATTAACTAAACATTTGTGTGAATGTGTGTTAACGTTCTCGACAATGCCATTATTCAATGGCATTGCAATGGTTGGCTCTGTAAGGTTGATTGGCAGCAAACGTGGTAATTTTATTCTAACTCTGCTCAAGTTTTGAGGACTAAGGGGGGTGTAGGTTAGTGAATGGGGGAAGCATAGAGTAGGGAGTAGTAAATAAGTTCTAGAAATATTTACCCTTGGTGAGACTGAGAGGTAGGATTTGATTCTGCACATAGCATCTAGTTTCTGTTGTATTGTGTGTGTTGTTTTAAGAATGTATTAGTTGAATGTAAGGTGTTCATCTGTTGTGACACCTAGGAGTCTGGTGTAGGGCACGGGTTTATTTTTGTGTTGTTTTTTGATGCAACTGAAAAACTGGACATTTGGAGAGAGAACTGTTTAGGGATGAATATCATTAGCTTAATTTTGGAGGATATAGGAGGAGATGGGAGTCTTCAAGTCAGTTTTTGACAGATAAGGCTTGCTGACTTAGTTCTTGGAGACAGGATAGTGGTTTTGCAGAGCAGATTAACGTGGAGTCATCTGCATATTGTACAACTGAAGCAAGGTTGGCGGCAGTGCACAGTTCATTAATGAAGAGATTAAAGAGTCAGGGACATAAAATGGAACTTGTCGCGATGAGTAGGAACAGGGGAAAATTCTTGACATTTAACAGCTTGCTGTCTGTTAAGAATGCATCTATGGAACCAGTTTAGTGTGGACTGGGTTAAACCTATTGAGAATAGTTTGTCTAATAGCTTTTGGAGACAGATGGTGTCAAAGCTTTTGATAGGTCTGCTAACAGAGTGGAGACCAGGTTATCTAAGTTTATATATGATCGACTGTTTCAGTAAAGTTAGTAGTGCAGAGCTGATACTATGATTAGGCCAGAAGAAATGCTGGGATGGTGAGAGGATATTGTTATCCGAGATGTGTGTGTTACTAGCTGTTTATCAATGCACTTGTCAAGGATTTTGGATAGGGGTGAAATTATGTCTATTGGCCTGTAGTTAATTAGTTCAGTGGATAGGCTACATTTATGTTGATGTTTTTAACACAGTTCTGAAATGTAATATTCTTTAATGGATAGAGAGGACAAGCAATAGATTCAGCTGTAATTTTAAGACATTCTATGGGGAACTTATCTGGAGCAAAATTTTTAGGTGCTAATTTGGTTAGATGTTTGGTAAACAAGTTCAACACCCCTGTCCCTTTGCTCCTTGTTTTTCTGTTGTTAAAATATCCATTATAGACAGGTGTGAAGGGAGGTAAGGCAGCTCAGAACAGCTATGACTGGTCCTGTGGCAGAACTCTTAGAAATAGTTCATGGTAATGTATGAGAAGACAGCTGGCATTTGAGTCTGGAGCTGTACACTATGTATTAGTAATGCATAAGCACATTCCTTCCTGCTAATTCAGATAATGTGTAAAAGCATAACTGTCCGTTGTCCCCTAGATAAAGTGTTGTCTACATACATGACTCCATGTCACCGAAGGCTGGAAAAATGCAAGTCTTAGAGAAGTTCAACTTTTGGCTTTTTTTTGCATTTTTAGGCTTATTGAATTTGATTTTATTGCATGTGGTTTTGGTATGGTGGTTTTGTTGGATGTGATTTTGTGGATTACTGATAGAAAAGAATACAGGTGGCTATGGGATGACTTGCAATAGATTTGGTTACCTTTTTGTTTTCATTGAGATAAACAGGTAAACAAGGTAGATAAAAGCACTGATGGTCAGAAAAGTAATGTTTATTTCTGTATTTTGATAGCATTACTGTGGTCTGCTTTTGTTTAGCTAACATTTAAGCCACATCAGAGAGCTCCATACTGCCCAGTCTATACATAAAGGTACCACTGGCTTGGAAGGAGGGAGTGTGCATAAAATATACTTCTGTGCTAAGGGTCATGGAGCAAGAGTTGTGTGCAAAGTTTTAGTTCACCCATACTATACACTAGGTAGTTACTAGACTTGCAGTCCAGGGGACCACTGAGGAGCTTGGCCTAAATTCCCATTTATTCCTGAGCACTGGCTGGTTAAGTGACTTACTGAAGGTTACACATTAGGCAAATGAGGGTTAAGGGAATCAAACTGTGTTCCACACAAATTATAACTCACAATCTTACCCTCTGCGCCTACTGCCAGATGCTTGCAGATCAGGTTATTTCAAAGAGCTCTACAGTTTGGGACATTATCTCATCACGCTCAAAGAAAGTGTTTGAAGTACCTATCAACCAGTGGTGAAAACATGGGATGTTCTGTGGCTTAATGGTTAAGGGTACTACTTTGACTCCAAGTTCAGTCCTGATCTCCTTTTGTTATTTAGAGCTTGTATGTCTTCACCTTCCCCCTTTGCTTGTGCACATTTTTGGGGTATACTAGTTTTATTCTACCTCCAGAGTAAGTAAAGAATGTATGGATGTGTGGATGATTTTTTGATTGGTTGGTTGAATAAACTACTCTAAATTACCTCTATTTTTACATATACCCACGTATTTATTTATATACTTTTTTATTAATGCAGTTGTGACAAGGAGGAGTTTGCAGAAGGTCAGTTCACTTTCGAGTTACATAAATTAGTAATGTAAAAAGAAAAAAGAAATTCCTCCCTGTAAAGTATTTATTTAGACTCGGTTTTGTAGCTTGAAAGGTTGCCATCAGGTAGTGAGAACAGATTACTGCAGCTGAAGCACTGGGTGCCCGATCCCCTGCAGGCTTGCTGAATGAAGGAATTGCACAACATTTAGAAAGGTTAAGTATGTCAGTGCTGATTTTGCACATTTGTTAAGAGAGGTTGTTGCAGATCAGGAGATCTTCTTTATCTGGAAGTGTAGTAATCTCTGAATTGGTTGTAAAAAATTGAAATTGGCTTTTCACATTTTCAATTTATTTATTTATTTATTTATTTATTTTTTATTCAAAGTGGCATTCAGTGCCACAGCATTTGAAAAGATGACCTATAGTTATTGGATGAACTTGTTTCTCTAATGCTCTCCTGTTCTGTCGGTCCTCAAACCAAATGTTAGATCTACTGATCATAAAGTACACCTGCGATAATCCTGGTTTATTCTGGTTGCTCTTTTCTGTATCCTTGTAGAAGTTTAATAAATTTCTTTTGTGGCTTGGATCACCATAACTGATCATGCTACATAAGCTTTTGTTTTCTGTCCTGCATCCATTAGCTGTAAGTGTAAGTGATTTTGACAATATTTTCAAGGTTCTTCGATATTTATGTTAGACACAATCGACTACTTTGTATTTTGCCATCAGAAGCACAGATTCAGCTGTTTCTGCAGTAGTTTACTAAGTTGTTTCTCACTTTCTTCACGAATTCCTCTGTCTGTGATCTTCTGTAATAACATAGATTTCCTTTCACTGTACTCCTACATGAGCCTTTTCCCATTGTTATTGTTTACTGTCTGCAACAGTAGACAATAATAACAATTGGAAAAGACTCATGTAGGACCACAGTGAAAGGAATTACTGTCTGCAATACTGTGGTGGTGGTGCTGCGGTAGCGTTGTCGCCTCACAGTAAGACATTGTCCTGTTCGATTCTCAGCTAGAGCGTCTAATGTGTGGAGACATGCATTAATGGGCGTACCTTCGTTGAAGGTTGTGCATCAGGGCCGGCAACTCGGCACATAAAAATCTACTGTCAATCATTAGCGGACCGGAGTTCCGCTGTGGCAACCCCTAACCGGGAAAAGCCGAAAGACACAACATTATTGTTTACTGTCTGCAACATTCTTTGTAGAGAGGAACATAACATGCTGTTTTCCAAGTGAAGTACAGAGTAAGAAATATGGTATGCTTAATCTCCTTTTAATGTATAAAATATATTATGCACATACCTACATTCCATTAAGCACTATTTTGGCATGTAGTTTGTGCATGTTTGTGTAAAATGCTTGGAATTTTTCTCATCAGGCCACTGCTGAGTTTTGGGTTTGCCCACCTGGAAAACATAATTAACAGTCTGTGTATACATTTTATACTAATAAAAATAATTAAGCTAATATTCAAAATGGTGGAACACATTATGAAAGAAGATCCAGGCGTTTGTTGACTTTTACATTTCTACTTTGCATTTCTCAGAGGGAGTTGAGCTTGAGATGGACAAAACTGAGAGGTGTTTTTCTTCCTCTGATAAGGAACATCTGCCCATGTGACACAATCAAAAACGGTCTTTTGGAGTCTATGTTGTGGATGTTGCCTTTAATTTTGAATGCATAGCATTTTGAAGGTCATAAGTGGATGAATATTATGCCTTGTTTTTGTTCCCCTTTCTTGACATACTCCACCTTGGTCCATTTTCACAGCCATGCCTTCTTAATTGTAGGCATTACACAGAAGTTGAGACTCTTTTCCTGGATCAGCAACACTCGGATCTGGTTCGCTGAACACTATCACATGCCATAATCCAGTTATGTACACAACTACCCATTCATTGTTGTCAAATTGCATCTGACTAGTATAGGCAGCTGTGCAACCACCTAAGCATGTTAAACCTATGGCTGCTGGCTTCCATTTGGTTAATGTTAAATTTTTGTGTGGTTGAAAGTGAAGGCCTTTGAAAGCCCAAAATGAGAACACCAACCACTTTGCCCTCATTCCAGGTCCTTTGGGACATTATAGAGTGCAGAAGAGGAAGCTGAGTGGTGAAGTTGATTTTTCTTTAGAGAATGCTAAGGACTCATTTTGTGGTGGTGTTTATTATTATACTGCATATGCTGTCTTCTTGGGAAGTAACCACACTGTGAATGTTGTGTTTAAAAGTTTAAATAACATAAACTTCATTCATAAAGTATAATAGCTGAAGCTATTTAAACTTCACACTTACTGGCATGGTTAGCAAGGAACTCAGTTGTTAAATACACAGACACTCACAGTTTCTGCTGTCACTTGGTATACAATAATTCTTGTTACAAAGAGGTTCAGTTGTGATAAACTTGTGTACAAAACTGCCTTAATGGCTCTTTCATTATTTCTTATTTGTGTTGTCAAAAGTACAAAAGACATCATCTACTCTTGGGTTTCTTCCATGCTGCTTCTAAACTGGTTCTAATAAGTGACAGTTCTGAAATCTTTCTAATATCTGCCTTTTGAGTGTGATTTGCTCTCTGTCAGGACAGACAAATATCATTCTCTTCATGTATGACGTTGCCCATTTTGATCCAGAAAGTTAGGACTTTTGCTTACTTGTTCTTAGTTACGTTTGCTCAAACCCTCTAAAAGGGAATCTTTCATTCTAACAGAAGTGTTTGCATTTGCAGACCACAGCATGCTAAAGTAGCAGTTTTCGGTTTATGAGCATAAGGTGCACTTACTACTAATGTAGTTGTCTTTTAACTATGGCTTACCTTTAACTAACTATTCATCTGTCTCACTGTACCAATCTATTGCATAACCACTTTATTATGCCATACTGTTATTTACTTAGCAGTGATGCAAGACTAATTTAACTCTTTTTATTTATCCATTGTTGACCAGGTTAGTTCCATTAGGCCAGTGGCCTCTTTCCAGGGGAGACCTGAAGTGATCCTTGTATTACTAGGGAAAATTTGACCATGAAGTTTGGCAACTTCATCTACTCTTTTTGATAACTGCTGTGGGATCTTATACATCCAACTAAGCTACCATTACTTCAAACAGATGGGACCACCACGGTTTAACATCTCGTTCTTCTACTTGTGAACTCAGAAAATCATAGAAAGTTGTATAGTGTGACTTGCAGCTTTGTCTAAGTGTGAGTACTGTGTATACAATGGAATGTGCACATGTTGAATCAACTCAAATCAGAAATAAGCAACAAACGATTTCATACTAAAAGTCATTGGAAGTATTTCTAGTCTATCTTAAGTTAAAGATCTCATGTCTCAGAATTTTCTGTGAGCCTTTCCTGATGAAGGATTCCATCCTTTTGGCTACCATAGATGTGATAGATCTTGATCTATACCCAATATATGCAGTATGTAGAATTCATAAAATTTGCATTTTGCAGTACAAAGACAGGTATACTGAGGCTTGTAGCCATACAGGTTCTGCAGACATCTTCAAGTATGGGTTGTTTCCTTTTCATAGTGTTTTTAACATGGAGATTTTCAGTTTCTGGGTTAAAGTGACTTGTGTG
Organism: Protopterus annectens; assembly: GCF_019279795.1. Classification (NCBI taxonomy): domain Eukaryota; kingdom Metazoa; phylum Chordata; order Ceratodontiformes; family Protopteridae; genus Protopterus; species Protopterus annectens. The sequence goes on from NC_056729.1 coordinate 601,342,459, forward strand.
TACACCCACCACTGAGTGACTTCTGAGAATTACATAGATGTATAATTCCCTAAGAAGGTGTGATGGTGCCATTATGTACTTGGTTCATCTAAACATTAAGAAGACCTTTATTTCGAGGGGAGCCCCCTTTTTTGCTCAGCTCTTCAGTGAGGAATCATCTGACAGAGAGAACCCCCAGCCCAGTATGCTCATCTTTTATATTGACTCAATAAGAGACCCTTTTCACCAAACCACTCTGTAAGAACTATAAACTTGGGGAAAATCTTGAGGAAATGTAAAACCATGGAGCTTGATATGTTGCTTTCAAAGTTTACCAATGGCTTCCAGAATCATCCCTGGAAATCCTGTTGAGGTCTGAATTCTTCCTATCCCAGAATTTGAGACATCCCCCCATTCCTGTAAAGTTGTTCTAATCACAGTGTTTCTTCAGCCCCATAAATGTGATTGTGAACCAGACCATCACTGCTCAGTTTGTTTTCAATGCGAGATGTAAGTTGTGGATGGACTCTTCCTAAAGTGGAGAAATGAATTCATCTAGAAAAAGCAGTTTGTTTTGTGCTGAGCCAACCTGGAGACTATATAAGTCATGCCACAAGCCTTTCAGAAAAAGCTTCTTTAAAAAGTATTCATTTGTTAGTACTGTTTACAAGACCTTTGTTTGTCTTAGTATTTTCTTTAGTAATATTATGAGCTTTCCCTGAGAATGTTGGTGATATTTTTATGGAAATTGTGTACTGGGAATGTCAGTATGGTTAAGTTAGGTCACTGTGCATATCTTACATGCAGAAAGAGACAGGGATGTCTGCTTCCCCGTTTTTGCTTTTACCTGAAATGTTGGTCTAGGTTGAATGGTTTATGAAGCTGTGAGATTGCTGGGAGTAGAATGCAAACCTAATGGTGCCTGTAACTATTAATTTATTTATGGGTAATATGCTCATTGTAGTATCTGAGCCATCTATAGAGGTTCTTCATGACATCTGATTATTGGGTTGGAATTGTGGAAGTGATCAGATTTTAAGATGAATGTAGAAAAATGTTGGGTACTTTTAGCCATAGAAGTCCTATAACTTCCAGCAGTGTAGACACTGAAATCACTCCAGTGTTTAGGATGTGTTATACGCAATGCCATTACATTGCACATGTTAGATTGTAAACTTAAATTGATCAAATACTGAAAACATCCTATGGATGAGTGCTTGTCATTGGGCAAACTGCCTTTATACCTAAGCATCTGTACCCTCTTTTTGGCTTCTGTGACCCACCCTTCCAGTCAGGATGTAAAAGAGGAAGTTGGATGTTATTTAGGAATAGCTGTCTGAAACAGTGCCCTTAAATTAGTGTAATAACTGCAATGAATAAGTGGAGGTCAGTTATAATCCCCTTCTATGAAATTTGCACATATTTTCTTTATGATAAGTTACCTGCCTAGGTTAAAAGTTAGAGAAGTCAGGATAGTGAAAGCAAATTAAATGGGGGATCCCAGTTTTCAGTATACAAAAATTACTCTGGAAATGTAAAGGCCTCGAAGGGATATTGAGCAAGTATTGTATGTAGCATTACTTAGTATTTGTACAGGTGTTGGAAGGTCTATGTGCTTATCTCTAAAAGTTTCTATCGGAGAAATTAAAATTTTGAGTCATGTGCCCCCCTCAGCATATTGATGATTTGCTGTGATGTAGGCCAATTAAGACAGTAGTTGGGAAAGAGATTGTCAATGGTATGGGCTTTAGTTGATTAAGCTGAGGCAAGTAAAAAACTTGTTAGATTCACTGAGAATATATGGCCTCCTGGTTGCTGACTGCTTTTTAATTATGTACTGCAAGATTTATAAGATTTGACAAACATTCATGAAATTTAGGCTCTGTCTATGAAACAAGTTAGCAACTGTGGCATTCTGTTTTAGTGAAAGGAAAGCATACAGTATCTGTGTTTTCACTTTCACAAATTCTTTGTTACAGGGTTGAGACATATGCAGTTATCACTGGGTACAAATGATAGGGATGCGTTATTATCTTCCCCTGGGTTTTCTACCTGCTCTGCTAAAAGTTTTTGCTTATTACATTCTTCACTTCTCTTTCTATACACCTAGCAGAATAACCAGTATATTTCCTCAGGCAACTGATCAGTGTTCTCAATGTACCTTAAGGGCTTGTCCCCATAATATTTGACAGAGGCCATACATTAGATGACCTATGTGATATGATGGTTTTAGTGCACTGAGATCTGTGCGGATATTGAGTTAAGCTTTCAACCATAGTTTGGTGTACTTGTCTCACAGCAATTTCCTGTGTTTCATTTGGACATGTTGCTGGGGGGTGTTAACATCAGCATGGAAATGTATAACTTGTGTCTGAAAGAAAATTGAATCGCTAGGAATTACACATTGGAAGGTTGTGTTACTTGTGTATCAGTCGTCAGCATATTCTAGGATGGCCAGCTCATGGATCAGATTATCCTCGTATACTGAACTTTGTACGGATATTAATATGCCATTAGACATAGAAAGTGAACTCATTCTGTATGTTGTTGTTTCATGTAAATATATTTAATTTATTTTAAGTCCCTGACCCAGTTTATATTATATTCTCTTGCAGTGATGCCTTCCTGGGGTCTTTATCTACTCTTCACTGCCACCATCTATTTTTGTATTTATTTCTTTAAGTGTAGCAGGTACATTCTCTTCATCTGTAAGAGATGAATGTAGTGCTTTCATCTAGAAGTTGCTAGATGTGCGCCTCAGCACTTTAGTGATGAGTTCTGTGTAGTAAGAGCTAATACTAAGAACGTTCTTCCCTTTTGTAATTTTGAAACAAAAACATTAAGTTGTCGTTATATCCTCTGCCAGTAATCACAGTGAGTAGTATACAAATCTGTGTATGTACTTGTATATATATGTGTGTGTGTGTGTATATTTATATATATATATATATATATATATATATATATATATATATATATATATAGATAGATATATAGATATATAGATATATATATCTATGGATCTAGGACTATTGAACAAAAGTTCAGTGGTCCGAATCTACAATACTCGAACGCACTTTAATGAAAGCGCTTTCACCGAAA